>NW_022334963.1:72949-134140 GCF_002776525.5 Piliocolobus tephrosceles
TGCATGTGTCTTTGTAGTAGAATAATTTATAATCCTTTGGGTATATATCCAGTAGTGGGATGGCTGGGTCATATGGTACATCTAGTTCTAGATCCTTGAGGAATTGCCATACTGTAAAGTTCATATGGAACCAAAAAAGAGCCCGCATTGCCAAGACAATCCTAAGTCACCTAAGTCAAAAGGACAAAGCTGGAGGCGTCACGCTACCTGACTTCAAACTATACTACAATAGGGCCGGGCGTGGTGGCTCAAGCCTGTAATCCCAGCACTTTGGGAGGCCGAGACGGGCGGATCACGAGGTCCGGAGATCGAGACCATCCTGGCTAACACGGTGAAACCCTGTCTCTACTAAAATACAAAAAATTAGCCGGGCGTGTTGACGGGCGCCTGTAGTCCCAGCTACTCGGGAGGCTGAGGCAGGAGAATGGCGTGAACCCGGGAGGCAGAGCTTGCAGTGAGCTGAGATCAGGCCACTGCACTCCAGCCTGGGCGACACAGCGAGACTCCGTCTCAAAAAAAATAAATAAATAAATAAATAAATAACTATACTACAAGGCTACAGGAACCAAACAGCATGGTACTGGTACCAAAACAGAGATATAGACCAATGGAACAGAACAGAGTCCTCAGAAATAATAACACGCATCTACAGCCATCTGATCTTTGACAAACCTGTGAGAAACAAGAAATGGGGAAAGGATTCCATATTTAATAAATGGTGCTGGGAAAATTGGCTAGCCATAAGTAGAAAGCTGAAACTGGATCCTTTCCTTACTCCTTATACGAAGATTAATTCAAGATGGATTAGAGACTTAAATGTTAGACCTATTACCATAAAAACCCAGAAGAAAATCTAGGTAGTACCATTCAGGACATAGGCATGTGCAAGGACTTCATGTCTAAAACACGAAAAGCAATGGCAGCAAAAGCCAAAATTGACAAATGAGATCTAATTAAACTAAAGAGCTTCTGCACAGCAAAAGAAACTACCATCAGAGTGAACAGGCAACCTACAGAATGGGAGAAAATTTTTGCAGAGAGCAGATTCTTGAAATGTTTCTTCCTCGATTTTATTTCAGTATGTTTCACTATTCACCATAGTCATCAATGCATTCCAAAATATCACTATTTCAATTTGACAGGAACAGTGTTCCAACGCTGCCTAGTGAAAAAAGAGGTATAATTCCCTGAGTGGAATGCATGCATCACAAAGTAGTTTGTCAGAAAGCTTCCTTCCAGTTTTTACCTGAAGATATCACCTCTTTCACCATAGGCCTGAATGTGCTCCCAAATCTCCCTTCGTGGTTCTGTGCATGACGGAGGTTCCAAACTGCATAATATAATCAAAGTTTTAAGTATGCGAGATGAATCAATATATCTAACACAAAGCAGTTTCACAGAAATCTTTTTCCAGTTTTTGTCTGAGGATATTTCCTTTTTCACCATAGTCGTCGCTATACTCCCGAATATCTCTTGGTAGCTTTTTCTCCAAAAGGGATTCCGGAATCCTCTAGAAAAAGAAAGGTATATTTCTGTGAGAGGAATGCACATGCCACAAAGCAGCTCCTCAGAAAGCTTCTCTCCAGTTTCTATCTAAAGACATTTCCTTTCTCAACGTAAGCCTCAAATCATTCCAGAATACCCCTTTGCACTAAGCAAAAACAGTGTTATGATACAGCTGAATGAAACGAGAAGCTTAACTGTGTGAGCAGAATTCACGTGACACACAGCAGTTTTACAGAAAGATTCCTTAAGGTTTCTCTCTGAGGTTATTTCTTTTTCAGGATATTCTAAAGAGTGTTTCCAAATGTACTTTCTCTGATTCCATAGAAACAGTGATTTGAAACTGCTCAATCCAAAGAATGATTTAACTCCATAAATGAATACAAACATCACAAAACAGTTGTGCAGAAAGCTTCTCTCCGATTTTCGATGGAAGATATTTCCTTGCCTCACACAAGCCTCTGGTTGCCACTTACTATCCCTTCACAGAACCCTCAAAGACCGACTTCCACCTGGGAAATGTAAAGTAAGCTTTAACCCTGTGAAAAGAATGGACATTTGAGAGCAGTTTCTTCGAGTGCTTCTTTCTGTTTTTTATTGGATGCCATTTCACTTTTTCCCATAGTCTTCAAAGTATTCCGAATATCACTCTTTTGGTTTCACAGGAACAGTGTTCAAACTGTGCCTTATGAGAAGAAAGTTACAACTCCCTCAGTGGAAGGCACACATCACCAAGAAGTTTCTCAGAAAGCTTCTCTCCAGTTTTTATCTGACTATATTTCCTCTTTCACCATAGGCCTGAATGTGATCCCAAATATCGCTTCGTTGATACATCCACGAGGGAGTTTCCAAGCTGTGTAATGTAAGGAAACCTTCATCCATATTAGATGAATAAACATTGCAAAACCAGATTCACGGAAAGCTTCTCTCCAGTTTTCATCTGAAGATATTTCCTTTTTCATCATAGTCCAGAATGTGCTCCCGAAGGTCCCCTCGTGGAGCCATCCATGACAGTTTCCAAGCTGCGTAATGTAAAGAAAGGTTTATCTATGTGAGATGATTACACATATCACAGAGTAGTTTCCTAGAAAGCTTCTTTCCAGTTTTTGTTCGAGACTGTTTCCCTTTTCACCATCGGCTTCAACATGCTCCTGAATATCACTTGGTACCTGTTTCTCCAACAGGGTTTCCACGATGCTGTATAGGAAGAGAGGTATAACACTGTGAGTGGAATGCACACATCGCAAAGCAGTTCCTCGGAAATCTTCTCTCCAGTTTCAGTCTGAACATATTTCCTTTTTCACCTTTAGCCTCAAAGTGTTTCTGAATATCCCATCACACGCTAAACATACACAGGGCTAGAAAACTGCTCAATGAAAAGAGAGCCTTATCTGAGTGAGAGGAATTAAGATGACACAGAGCAGTTTCACAGAAAGCTTCCTTCTGGATTTTACCTGAGGATATTTCTTTCTCCATATACAAAAGATTGTTCCAAAATGTCCTTCGTCAGATTCCACAAAAACAGTGATTTCAAGCTGCTCAGTCCAAAGAACGGTTTAACTCTATGAGACGAATACACACATCCCAAAGCAGTTGCTCAGAACATTTCTCTGCAGGTTTCCGTGGTAGATGTTTCCTCTCTCACCACAAGCCTCTGGGAGTCACTAAATATCCCTTCACAGATTCTTCAAAGACAGAGTTTCTAAACTGGCAACATAAAGTAAGCATAAACACTGTGAATTAAATGCACATATCAGAGACCAGATTCTTGGAACGCTTCTTCATCGATTTTATTTCAGTGTATTTCACTATTCGCCACAGTCCTCAATGCGTTCTGAAATATCACTTTTTCATTTTCACAGGAACAGTGTTCAAACACTGCTGTGTACGAAAAGAGGTATAACACTGTGAGTGGAATGCAAACATCACAAAGTAGTTTCTCAGAAAGCTTCTATCCAGTTTTTATCTGAATATATCTCCTCTTTCACCATAGGGATGAATGCACTCCCGAATGCCCCTTCACGGAACTGTGCATGATGGAGTTTCCAAACTGCATAATATAATTAAAATTTTAACTATGCAAGACAAATAAATATATCTATCCCGTGGCAGTTTCACAGAAATCTTCTTTCCAGTTTTTGTCTGAGGATATTTCTTTCTTCATTATACTCGTCGCAATACTCCAGAATATCTTTTGGTAGTTTTTTCTCCTAAAGGGATTCAGGAATCCTCTAGGAGAAGAAAGGTATAGTTCTTTGAGTGGAATGCACATGTCACAAAGCAGCTCTTCAGAAAGCTTCTCTCCAGTTTCTATCTGAAGACGTTTCCATTCTGACCATAAGCCTCAAAGCCCTCCAGAATATCCCTTCACAGACTAAACAAAAACAGTGTTATGAAACAGCTCAATGAAAGGAGAAGCTAAAATGTGTGAGCAGAATTCAAGTGACACAGAGCAGTTTCATGGAAAGCTTCCTTTTGGTTTCTCTCTGTGGTTATTTCTTTTTCAGGATATTCTAAAGAGAGTTTCCAAATGTCCTTTTTCAGATTATATGGAAACAGTGATTTCAAACTGCTCATTCCACAGAATCATTTAACGCTATGAGATGAATACAAGCATCACAAAAGAGTTGCCCAGAAAGCTTCTCTCCAATTTGCGATGGAGGACATTTTCTTGCTACACACAGGTCTCCGGTCAGCACTTACTATCCCATTGCAGAAACCTCAAAGGCCGACATTCAAACTGGGAAATGTACAGTAAGTTTTAACGCTGTGAAAAGAATGGTCATGTCAGAGAGCAGTTTCTTTGAGTGCTTCTTCCTGTTTTTTATTGGACGAACTTTCACTTTTTGCCATAATCCTCAATGTGCTCTGATTATCACCCTTTTGGTTGTAAAGGAACAGTGTTCAAACTGTGCCTTATGAGAAGAAAGTTATAACTCCCTGAGAGGAATGCACACATCACCAAGCAGTGTCTCAGAATGCTTCCTTCCAGTTTTTATCTGACTGTATTTCCTCTTTCACCATAGGCCCGAAGGTGATCCCAAATATCCCTTTGTGGATCCATCCACGAGGGAGTTTCCAAGCTGCGTAATATAAAGAAAGCTTCATCTATGTGAGATGTGTAAACATACAAAAAGCAGTTTCACAGAAATCTTCCTTCCAGTTTTTATCAGAAGATATTTCCTTTTTCACCATAGTCCAGAATGTGCCCCCGAAGGTTCCTTTGTGGATCCGTCCATGACAGTTTTTGAGCTGCATAATGTAAAGAAAGCTTTATCTATGTGAGATGAGTATAGATATCACAGAGTAGTTTCCTAGAAAGCTTATTTCCAGTTTTTGTCTGAGGCTATTTTCCTTTTCAACATCGGCATTAACATGCTCACAAATATCACTTGGTAGCTGTTTCTCCAAAAGGGTTTCCCCAACGCTGTATGAGAAGAGAGGTATAACAGTGTGACTGGAATGCACACGTCACAATGCAGTTCCTCGGAAAGCTTCACGCCAGTTTCGGTCTGATCATATTTCCTTTTTCACTGTTAGCCTCAAAGTGCTCCTGAATATCCCATCACATACATAGGGCTAGAAAACTGCTCAATGAAAAGGGAGGCTTATCTGAGTGAGAGGAATTAAGATGACACAGAGCAGTTTCACAGAAAGCTTCCTTCTGGATTTTACCTGAGGATATTTCTTTCTCCATATTGTAAGGATCATTCCCAAATATCCTTCCTCGGATTCCACAAAAACAGTGATTTCAAGCTGCTCAATCCAAAGAACGGTTTAACAATAGTAGATGAATACACACATCACAAAGCAGTTGCTCGGAACGTTTCTCTGCAGGTTTCCTCGGAAGACATTTCCTTGCTCACCACAAGCCTCTGGGCGTCACTAAATATCCCTTCAGAGTTTATTCAAAGACAGAGTTTTGAAACTGGGCAACATAGGGTAAGCATTACCTCTGTGAAGTGAATGCACATATCAAAGAGCAGATTCTCGGAACGCTTCTTTCTCGAATTTATTTCAGTTTATTTCACTCTTTGCCATAGTCCTCAATGCTTTCCAAAGTATCACTTTTCAGTTTTCACAGGAAAAGTGTTCAAACACTGTCCTCTGAGAAAAGAGGTATATCTCCCTGAGTGGAATGCATACATCACAAAGTAGTTTCTCAGCAAGATTCTATCCAGTTTTCATCTGAAAATATCTCCTATTTCACCGTAGGCCTGCATGTGCTGCTGAATGTCCCTTCATGGATCTTTGCATGATGGAGTTTCCAAACTGCATAATATAATTAAACTTTTAAGTATGTGAGATGAATAAATATATTTAACACAAAGCAGTTTCACAGAAATCTTCGTTCCAGTTTTTGTCTGAGGATATTTCCTTTTTCACTGTTGTTGTCATTATACTCCCAAATATCTCTTGGTAGCTTTCTCTGCAAATTGGATTCCGGAAACCTCTGGAAGAAGACAGGCATATATCTGTGTGTGGAATGCACATGTCACAAAGCAGCTCCTCAGAAAGCTTCTCTCTACTTTCTATATGAAGACATTTCCTTTCTCACTGTAAGCCTCAAAGTCCTCCAGAATATCCCTTTGCAGACTAAACAAAAACAGTGTTATGATGCAGCTCATGTAACGAGAAGCTTAAATGTGTGAGTGGAATTCACATGACACAGAGCAGTTTTGCAGAAAGCTTCCTTCTGGTTTCTCTCTGAGGTTATTTCTTTTTCAGGATAATCTAAAGAGCGTTTCCATATGTCCTTTCCAAGATCCCATAGAAACAGTGACTTCAAACTGCTCAATCCAAAGAATGATTTAATTCTATGAGATCAATACAAACATCACAAAAGAGTTACACAGGAAGCTTCTATCTGATTTTCGATGGAAGACATTTTCTTGCCTCACACAAGCCCCCGGTCGCCACTTGCTATCCCTTCACAGAACCCTCAAAGACCGACTTTCAAACTGGGAAGTGTAGAGTAAGTTTTAACGCTGTGAAAAGAATGGACATGTCAGGGAACAGTTTCTTTGAGTGTTTCTTTCTGTTTTTTATTGGACAGCATTTCACTTTTTGCCATAGTCTTCAATGTGCTCCGAATATCAGTCTTGTAGTTTTACAGGAACAGTGTTCAAACTGTGAACTATGAGAAGAAAGTTATAACTCCCTGAGTGGAATGCACACATCACCAAGCAGTTTGTCAGAAAGATGCTCTCCAGTTTTTATCTGACTATATTTCCTCTTTCACCATAGGCCCGAATGTGATCCAAAAAACCCCTCGCAGATCCATCCATGATGCAATTTCCAAGCTGTGTTAAGTAAAAAACTTAATCTATGTGAGATGAATAAATATAGCAAAAAGCAGATTCATAGAAAGCTTCTTTTCAGTTTTTATCTGAAGATATTTCCTTTTTCACCATAGTCCTGAATGTGCTCCCAAAGGTCCCTTCGTGGATCCGTCCATGAGAGGTTCCAAGTTGCGTAATGTAAAGAAAACTTTATCTATGTGAGATGATGACACATATCACAGAGTAATTTTCTAGAAAGCGTCTTTCCGGTTTTTGTCCGAGGCTATTTCCCTTTTCACCATTGGCATCAACATGTTCCCGAATATCACTTGGTACCTGTTTCTCCAAAAGGGTTTCCCCGACGCTCTATGAGAAGAGAGGTATAACACTGTGAGTGGAATACACACGTCACAAAGCCATTCCTCGGAAAGCTTCTCTCCGGTTTCCGTTTGAACATATTTCCTTTTTCACCGTAAGCCTCAAAGTGCTCCTGAATATCCCATCACACGCTAAACATACACAGGGTAAGAAAACTGCTCAATGAAAAGAGAGGCTTAACTGAGTGAGAGGATTTAAAACGACACAGTGTAGTTTCACAGAAAGCTTCCTTCAAGATTTTACCTGAGGATATTTCTTTCTCTAGATTCTAAGGATCATTCCCAAATATCCTTCCTCAGAGGCCGCAAAAACACTGATTTCAACCTGCTCAATCCAAAGAATTGTCTAACTCTATGAGACGAATACACACATCGTAAAGCAGTTGCTCAGAACCTTTCTCTGCAGGTTTCATCGGGAAACGTTTCCTTGCTCACCAGAAGCCTCCAGGCGTCACTAAATATCCCTTGACAAACTCTTCAAAGACAGAGTTTAGAAACTTACCATCATAGACTAAGCATTAACTCTGTGAAGTGAATGCACATTTCAGAGAGCAGATTCTTGGAATGCTTCTTCCTCGATTTTATTTCAGCATATTTCAGTATTCAACATAGTCCTCAATGCCCTCCGAAATATCACATTTTTTGTTTCACAAGAACAGTGTTCAAAAACTGCCTTGTGAGAAAATAGGTATAACTTCCTGAGTGGAATGCATACATCACAAAACAGTTTCTCAGAAAGCTTCTATCCAGTTTTTATCTGAAGATATCTGCTCTTTCACCATAGGACTTAATGTGCTCACGAATGTCCCTTTACGGATCTGTGCATGAAGTTGTTTAGAAACAGCACAATATAACAAACTTTCTAACTCTGTGACATTAATAAATATATCTAACACAAAGGAGTTTCACAGAAATCTTCTTTCCACTTTTTGTCTGAGGATATTTCCTTTTTCAGCTGAGACGTCCCTATACTCTCGAATGTCTCTTGGTAGCTTTTTCTCCAATAGGGATTCCGGAATGCTGTAGGAGAAGAAAGGTATATTTCTGTGAGTGGAATGCACACGTCACAAAGCAGCTCCTCACAAAGCTTTCTTCCAGTTTCTATCTGAAGACTTTTTTTTTTCACACTGTGTGTCTCAAAGTGCTCTTGTCTTCTGTGGGGGCCTTTTTGAATTGTGTTTTTTATGGACCCAGTGCGTGTGTCCTAGAAGTTTGGCTGCTGTGTATGTAGATAGGAGGACAGTATAGGGGCCTTTCCACCTAGGCTGAAGATCTTTGGCTTTTATATCATTTAAGTATACTTGGTCTCCTGGGCTGAGAGAGAGATGGGGGCTATAAGTGTCTGTTGGAGAGGGGTGTGCTAGTTCTGCATGTTGTCTCAGGAGTTGTTTCAAGAGGGTGAGGTATGGGAGATAAGTTGCCAGCAGGGAAGAAAGGCTGGGTAACTGCTGGAGGGTGAGGGGTCGGCCGTAAACTAATTTAAACGGACTGAGGCCTGTTGGACTCCATGGGGCTGCTCACAGCCAGGTTAGGACCAGGGGAAGGAGAGTTACCAACGATTGTCGAGTCTCAAGGGAGAGTTTGGTGAGCTGTTGTTTGATGAGTCCGTTAGCCTTTTCTACCTTACCAGAAGACTGAGGTCTATAAGGAATGTGGACTTTTCAGGTGATGTGTAGGAGGGCTGCCACCTGTTGGACTACCTTGGAGATGAATGCTGGGCCGTTGTCAGACTGAAGAGTGAGTGGGAGGCCAAACCTAGGAATAATGTGTTCAGTGAGTATGGAGGCAAATATATTGGTGGTTTCTCCTGTAGTGGGATAGGATTCTATCCATCCTGAAAAAGTGTCAACGAGGGTTAAGAGATATTTGAATTTTTTATGCCTTGGCATGTGGGTAAAGTCAATTTGCCAATCTTCGCCTGGTTGGTGCCCTCTGAGTTGATGGCTCTGATGGGGGTTGCTCAATGCGCCTTGAGGATTTGTCTTTAGGCAGATAGGGCACTGCTGGTTGATTGTAAGTAACTGTTTTTGTAGTGCTGGACAGTGGAGGAGGGGATTTAGAAAATTGTATAAGGCTTTGGGTTCTATATGTAAAGAATTATGTATGTCTGTTAAAATGGTATGGAGTTGTGTTTCAGGAATAACTAATTTGTTATCAATATATATCCAGTCATCTGAAGTTAGTTTGGCTATAGGATTTTGTAATAGTTTGGCCTTTTCCTCTTGGGTGTAAATAGGGGTATATTGAGGAGAGAGAAAACAAATAGAGGGAAGCATGGGGATGGAGAATCCGGCCGATTTGGCAGTGGCGTCGGCAAAACTATTGCCAGCTGCTACCAGGTTAGATGGAGTTTGGTGGCCTCTACAATGTATAATGGCTACCTTGGAAGGTGCCGACAGTGCATCTAGTACTTTGAGTATTTGTTTTTTGTTGATAATAGGGGTACCGCAGGTGGTTAAAAACCCTCTCTCTTTCCAGATGGCTGAATGGGTGTGTGTAATTAGGAAAGCATATTTAGAATCTGTGTATATGTTTACTGTTTTTCCTTTTGATAGGAGTGCCTTGGTTAGTGCAGTGAGTTCTGCCTGCTGTGATGTCATCCCTTGTGGTAGGGGTTTTGCCTCTAAAACTGTGGAGGAGGTAACTGCTGCATATCCTGCCTGTCTGTTTCCTTGAGGGTTGATAAAGGAGCTGCCATCCACAAATAGGGTTAGTTGTGCATTCTGAAGGGGCTGATCATGCAAGTGTAGGTGGCTGGGGGTTGAGCCTCCAGGACTTCAGGACAAGAATGTTTAGTATGAGGTGGTTTGAGAGGGTCTGGCAGTAAAGTGGCTGGATTTAGAGAGGAGCAAACTTCTAAAGTAACAGTGGAGTCTTCTATGAATAAGAGATGGAAAAGTTGGAGCCGGGATGGAGTTAAGTGGCTAATACTTTTATGAGAGATAAGATCTTGAAGGCGGTGTGTGGAGAGGACTGTTATATTACTGCCTCTAATGAGCTTTTTCGCTTCCTGGGTCAGGCAGGCTGCCGCTGCCAATGCACGCAGACAGGGTTGCCAGCCTCGTACAGTTGTGTCTAGTTTTATGGATAGATAGGCCACAGGGCGGTGGGTGCTGCTGACAGGCTGGGCTAAGAGACCAACTGCCACTTTCTGCCTTTCATCTGTAAAGAGTTGGAAGGGACTCTGGAAATCAGGCAGTGAGAGAGTGGGTTGTGAGAGAAGGCAAGCTTTTAAGTGGGTGAAATGAGTCGAGATTAACTTGGGGTTGGACAAAGGCCCATGTGGGGTTTCTTTAACTGCGGTGTATAAAGATTTGGCTAAGATTCCAAAATTGGGGATCCAATGTCTGAAAAAACCTATTAGACCTAAGAAGGATTGAACTTCTTTTGCATCTTGAGGGGGGAGAAGGTTTCGTATTAGGGCCACATGGTCGGTCGTTAGTGACCGGGTTGTTGGGATGATTTCAATTCCCAAGTATGTGACGGTTTGGCGAGAAATCTGGGCCTTATGTTTAGATACCCTATAACCTAGTGAGCCTAAATAGTTGAGGAGAGTTGCAGTGTCTAGAAGAGAGTCTTGTTTGGTAGGGCTACAGATTAGGAGATCATCTACATACTGCAGAACTTTGCTATTGGTGAGGGGCCAGCAGGCCAGGTCTCTTGCTAAGGCCTGACCGAAGAAGTGGGGGCTGTCCCACAAACCTTGTGGGAGGACTGTCCACGTCAGTTGAGTGGAGGTGTGTGTCTGGGTCTTCCCATGTGAAAGCAAAAAGGAACTGGCAGTCTGTGTGTAGGGGTATGGTAAAGAAAGCATCCTTAAGGTCTAGCACAGTAAAATAAGTAGAATTGGTGGGGATATGGGACAGAAGGGTGTAAGGGTTGGGAACTACAGGGTGTGTTGAATGGATAGCCCCATTGACTAGCCGAAGTTCCTTTACTAACCTACACGTTCCGTCTGTCTTTTTGACTGGAAGTATTGGAGTATTACAGGGTGAATGGGTGCGGACAAGAATATGTTGGCTAAGTAGCCGCGTGATAATTGTCTTTAAACCCTGTAGATGTGTCAGAGAGACAGAGAATTGGGGGCAGTTTGGGAAACGAGTGGGGTCTTTGAGCTTGACAAGAGCTGGTGGGTGGTGGGCTGCTATGACCGGGATGGAAGTGTCCCACCCTTGAGGGTGTACAAAAATTGGGAAGATCAGGGGTAGGGATGGCATAAGAGGAACATGTGTGCATGCACAAAGCATGAACAACAGGTCATGAAGGGATTGAAGGGGAGTAGATGAGGTGGTGGGAATGGATATGGAGGCCTTTAAGGTGCTCAGGATATCTCGGCCTAATAAGGGGGTAGGGCATGAGGGTATAATGAGGAACGAGTGCGCAAAGTAGTTGTTGGCCAGGCAGCAATTAAGGAGGGAAGTTTTTCGTGGAGTGGATGGCTTTCCGTTAACTCCTACTACGGAGATATTGGATGGACTGCTAGGTCCAGAGAAGGATGGCAAAACAGAAGAGGTAGCCCCGCTCTCGATCAAAATATTAATTGTCTTAGGCCCTACCAGGAGAGTTACCCACAGCTCGGCGAGAGTGATGGGGGACCCCGAGTCTCGGCACCTTCAGTTGTCGTTGTCCAGATGTAGGAGCTGGAAGGAGCTCCCAGGATCCTAGGAAAGGGGGTCACGTCGAGACGTGGCACCTGTTCTCAGGGTGGGGCAATCAGACTTCCAGTGTCCTTCCTGTTGGCAAGCAGGGCAGGGGGTTTCTGGTGGACAAGGTTTAGGACATTCACTGGCCGAGTGTCCTGACGCCTTGCACTTATAGCAAGGCTGCGTTGGTGCTCGGGGACATTGTGGACACCGTTTGGCATAGTGTCCTGCCTTGCCGCACTTATAGCAGGCTCCTTTTTTAGTCTTGGAGTCTGCGGGGTGTGTGCTCTCTGGTCTGGGGTTATGACTGGGTTGTAAAGCCGTCACTAGGAGCTGCACTTTCTGTTTGAGGCGAGCCTGTCGGTGTGCCTCAGCCGTCTCCTCTCGGAGTTATAGACCTTAAAGGCCAGTTTAACTAGGTCTTGTATTGGTGTCTTGGGACAATTTTCCACCTTTTGGAGTTTTTTGCGAATATCGGGAGCTGATTGGGAAATGAAATAAGATGCCAAAATAGTGGCCCCTGTTGGGGAGGCTGGATCTAATCGGGTATATTGGGTTAGAGTCTCAGTTAGCCTATTTAGGAATGCAGCTGGATTTTCTTCTAGATTTTGAGAAATTTCTTTTAATTTGTTGAAATGTACGACCTTGTTTGAAGCCATTTGCATACCAGCCAACAGGCACTGGAACATGATGTCTCTCCTACAGCGCTCAGGCTGGCCTAGCTGGTAGTCCCAGTCTTGGTCTGCTGAGGGGACTGCTTGCTCCTCTAGTAGAATGGTGGGTCAGTTAAATGTTGTTGGTGGGCGTGTTGCCTGGCGGCCACTAGGATGTGCTCCTGCTCCTCAGGGTTTAGGGTAGAGGTTAGGATAACCTGGAGGTCATGCCAAGTTAAGTCATAGGTCTGACAAAGGTATCTAAATTCCTTTATGTATACAGTGGGATTAGCTGAGAAATCCCTTAAACGCTTCTGAATGTTGGAAAGGTCAGCCAGTGCAAAAGGGACATGTACTCTGACTACCCTCTCCACCCCAGCTACCTCCCGCAAAGGCACTAACACTGTAGGAGAGTATGGGGCAGGAGTGGGGGCACCAGCAGGGCACCCAGAGTGGGTGTGGGCAGAGATAGGGGACCCTAGGTGGCCGGCTGAGGATGTGGAAGGGGAATGGGAACGAGCAGGCCACCAGTAGAGGAGGATGGAAGAGGACTCTGGGCAGGAAGGGATGGGGTGGAGAGAGCGGGGAGAGAAGGAGGAGTATAGGGTGGGAGTGAGGGTGTGAGGGCGGAAGGAAACCCTAGGTCCTCCGGCTGAATGGAGAGGAATGAAGATACCTCTTTTTCGAGTTTCTGTGAGCCGGCGTCCCTGGCTAGCATAACTTGGGCCAAAGAGCACCAGCTACACAGATCAGGGCAAGAGCATAGGTCCCAAAAACCTTGAATGTAATTGATTTCAGACCACTTGCCTAGTCGCTGGCAGAAATTGCTCATAGGTTGCCCTCTGGTGGCCATTGATTGGGGCCACACCACAGTGGAGAGGAAAATTAACGGCTTTCTTTTGAGGTCTTGTTGGAGTTCTAGAGTTTTTAGATTGGCTAGGAGGCATGCTAAAGGGGTGCTCTTTGGAAATTTGGACTGGGGGTTTCCCATTTGTTTCCTCTTTACTTGCACAATGGACACAATGGAAGTGGAAGTGGAAGTGGATCTCTGCCTGGCTTCAAAACGTCCTTTGGAATCAGCAGAGACAGACTGGAGGCTCTTGGAGCCAAGGTGGGGATTACCTTCGGGTGGACGTCTCCGTCCTGAACGGGTCTCCCGAGCCACTTGTTGGCTCAAAAGTGGGCCTCGGACCTGCACAGGATTTTTGGCCGAGGGAGGTAAAGAGGAGACAAGGGCACTTACCCCAGAGAGGCTGTGAGAGTGAGGGAAGCAGGTCTCAGATCCTGGTCCGTCCGCGGCGTGGAAGCAGGAGGAAGTTCCTCAATCCTCAGAGGCCTGAAGAGAGGAGGGGTCTCCTCCCGGGTTTCGGCACCACCTGATTTGCTTTCTGGGAAACTGATTTGCTTTCCAGGAAACCGATTTGCTTTCTAGGAAACCGATTTGCTTTCTAGGAAACCAGGGCAAGTATTAAATGACCAGCGAGTAGGCAAGGCTAGGAGCAAAGCTGCACGTTTATTTTTGGTCCCCCAGCTCCAGGAAAGAAGGTGTGGGGGAGGGGTGAGGTGCGTCGGTCTCCGGCAGGGGAGACCGGGGGAGGCACCCGGTGGAGCTCTCAGGCGGAGTTCCTACCGTCCCGACAGGAGTGAGAGCTGAGGAATTGCACACCGGTGTTCTTGGACGAGGTTCCTGGGTCCCACGGAGGAGGAGGGGCCAAGGAAGTTCGCACCGTGCGCACACCGGGAGTGGCTTTTATGTCCTGGACCCGGAAGTGGGAGGGCAGTGGGCGGGACATATGCGGGTGGGGGGCGGGGCGGTAGGCGTGGCTAGGAGGGTTCCGATTTTTCTCTGTCGGAGACCGGGTTGCACCTGCGCAGTCAACCTGTGTCTTTCCTGTGCGTGGGAAAGCTGATGGTGAAGAAGCCAGAACTGCGCCATCTTGCCTCCGTTCATCCAAACATTATGATACAGCTCAATGAAAAGAGAAGCTTAAGAGTGTGAGCAGAACTCACGTGACACAGAGCAGTTTCACAGAAAGCTTCCTTCTGACACAAAGCAGTTTCACAGGAATCTTCTTTCCACTTTTGTCTGAGGATGTTTTCGTAATGGACATGCTCCCGAATGTCCCTTTGCGCATATGTGCATGACGGAGTTTCCAAACTGCATAATACAATTTGAGTTTTAACTATGCGAGACAAATGAATATATCTCACACAAAGCAGTTTCACAGAAATCTTCTTTCCAATTTTTTGTCTGAGGCTAGTTCCCTTTTCAACATTGGCATCAACATGCTTCCGAATATCACCTGGTACCTGTTTCTCCAAAAGGGTTTCCCCGATGCTGTGTGAGAAGGGAGGTATAACACTGTGAGTGGAATGCACACATCAAAAAGCCATTCCTCGGAAAGCTTCTCTCCGGTTTCCCTCTGAACATATTTCCTTTTTCACTGTAAGTCTCAAAGTGCTCCTGAATATCCCATCACACGCTAAACATACACAGGGTAAGAAAACTCCTGAATGAAAAGAAAGGCTTAACTGAGTGAGAGGATTTAAAACGACACAGTGTAGTTTCACAGAAAGCTTCATTCTGGATTTTACCTGAGGAGATTTCTTTCTCTGTATTCTAAGGATCGTCACAAATGTCCTTCCTAAGATGCTACAAAAACAGGGATTTCATCCTGCTCAATCCAAGGAATGATTAACTCTATGAGACGAATACACACATCGCCAGGAAGTTGCTTCTGAGCAAAAGTTTCTCTGCATGTTTTATCGGAAGACATTTCCTCGTTCAACATAAGCCTCCGGGCATCACTAAATATCCCTTGACAGATTATTCAAATACAGAGTTTCAAAACTGAGCAACATAGAGTAAGCATTAACTCTGTGAACTGAATGCACATATCAGAGAGCAGATTCTAGGAATGCTTCTTCCTCGATTTTATTTCAGCACATTTCACTATTCGCTGTAGTCCTCAATGCCCTCCGAAATATCACGTTTTCAGTTTCACGAGAATAGTGTTCACAAACTGCCTTGTGAGAAAAGTGGTATAACTCCCTGCATGGAATGCATACATCACAAAGTAGTTTCTCAGAAAGCTTCTATCCAGTTTTTATCTGAAGATATCTGGTCTTTAAGCATAGGCCTGTATGTGCTTTCGAATGTCCCTTCACTGATCCGTGCATGAAGGTGTTTCCAAACAGCATAATAAAAGAAAGTTTCTAACTCTGCGAGATTAATAAATATATATAACACAAAGCAGTTTCACATAAATATTCTTTCCACTATATGTCTGAGGATATTTCCTTGTTCACCAGAACCATCCCTTTACTCTCGAATGTCTCTTGGTAGCTTTTTCTCTGAAAGGGATTCCAGAATCCTCTAGGAGAAGAATGTTATATTTCTGTGAGTGGAATGCACAATTCACAAAGCAGCTCCTTAGAAAACTTTTTTCCAGTTTCTATTTGAAGACGATTCCTTTCACAACATGCGTCTCAAAGTGCTCCTAAATATCCCTTCTCAGACAAAACAAAAACAGTGTTATGATACTGCTTGATGAAAAGAGAAGCTTAACTGTGTGAGCGGAATTCACGTGCTACAGAGCAAATTCACAGAAAGCTTCCTTCAGATTTCTCTCTGAGATTATTTCTTTTTCAGGATATTCTAAAGAGCGTTTCCTAATGTCCTTTCTCAGATTCCACAGAAACAGTGATTTCAAACTTCTCAATCCAAAGAATAATATAACTCTATGAGATGAATACAAACATCACAAAAGAGGTGCATAGAAATCTTCTCCCAGATTTTAGATGGAGGACATTTCTGTGCCTCACCCAGGCTTCCAGACGCCACTTACTATCCCTTCACAATACCCTCAAAGACCAAATTTCAAACTCGGAAATATAGCGTAAGCTTTAACCCTGTGAAAAGAATGGACATGTCAGGGAGCAGTTTCTTCGACTACTTCTTTCTGTTTTTCATTGGACGACATTTCACTTTTTGCCATATTCTTCAATGTGCTTTGAATATCACTCTTTTGGTTTTACAGGAGCAGTGTTCAAACTGTGCCTTATGAGAAGAAAGTTATAACTCCCTGACTGCAATGCACACATCACCAAGCAGTTTCTCAGAAAGCTTCCCTCGAGTTTTTATCTGACCATATTTCCTATTTTACATAGGCCCGAATGTGATCCCAAATATATGTTCGTGGATCCATCCACGAGATAGTTTCCAAGCTGCGTAATGTAAGGAAAGCTTCATCTATGTGAGATGAATAATCATAGAAAAAAGCAGATTCACAGAAAGCTTCTTTCCACTTTTTATCTGAAGATATTTCCTTTTCCACCAGAGTCCGGAATGTGCTCCCAAAGGTCCCTTCGTGGATCCATCCATGACAGTTTCCAAGCTGCGTAACGTAAAGAAAGCTTTATCTATGTGAGAAGATTACACATATCACAGAGTTGTTTCATAAAAAGCTTCTTTCCACTTTCTGTCTGAGGTTATTCCCCTTTTCGCCATCGGCATCAACATGCTCCCCAATATCACTTGTTACCTGTGTTTCCAAAAGGGTTTTCCCGACGCTGTATGAGAAGAGAGGTATCACACTACGACTGGAATGCACACGTCACAAAGCAGTTCCTCGGAAAGTTTCTCTCCAGTTTCGGTCTGAGCATATTTCCTTTTTCACCGTTAACCTCAAAGTGCTCCTGAATATCCCAACACACGTTAAACTTACACAGGGCTAGAAAACCGCTCAATGAAAAGAGAGGCTTATCTGAGTGAGAGGAATCCAGACGACGCAGAGCAGTTTCACAGAGAGCTTCCTTCGGGATTTTACCTGAGGATATTTCTTTCTCCATATTCTGAGGATCGTTCCCAAGTGTCCTTCCTCAGATTACCCAAAAACTGGAATTTCAAGCTGCTCAATCGAAAGAATGGTTTAACTCTAGGAGATAAATACAAACATTGCAAAGCATTTGCTCAGAACGTTTCTCTGCAGCTTTCATCGGAAGGCGATTCCTCACTCACCATAAGCCCCCGGCGTCACTAAATATCCCTTACAGATTCTTCAAAAACAAAGCTTCGAAACTGGGCAACATAGAGTAAGCATTAATCCTGTGAAGTGAATGCACATGTCAGAGAGCAGATTCTTGGAATGCTTCTTCCACGATTTTATTTCAGTATATTTCACTATTCACCATAGTCCTCCAAGCGATCCAAAATATCACTTTTTCGGTTTCACAGGAACAGTGTTCAAACACTGCCTTGTGAGAAAAGAGGTATGACTCCCTGAGTGAAATGCATACATCACAAAGTAGTTTCTCAGAAAGCTTCTATCGAGTTTTTATCTGAAGATATCTCCTCTTTCAATGTAGGCCTGAATGTGCTACCAAATGTCCCTTCGTGGATCTGTGCATGACGGAGTTTCCAAACTGTGTAATAGAATTAAAGTTTTAACTAT
This sequence comes from Piliocolobus tephrosceles, assembly GCF_002776525.5. Taxonomy (NCBI): domain Eukaryota; kingdom Metazoa; phylum Chordata; class Mammalia; order Primates; family Cercopithecidae; genus Piliocolobus; species Piliocolobus tephrosceles. Next base: position 90,861 of record NW_022334963.1, read on the forward strand.
GCGAGACAAATAAATATATCTAACACAAAGCAGTTTCACAGTAATCTTCTTTCCAGTATTTGTCTGAGGATATTTCCTTTGTCATCATAGTTGACTCCCGAATATCTGTTGGTAGCTTTTTCTCCAAAGGGATTCAGGAATCCTCTAGGAGAAGAAAGGTATATTTCTGAGAGTGGAATGCACACGTCACAAAGCACCTCCTCAGAAAGCTTTTCTCCAGTTTCCATCTAAAGTCGTTTCCTTTCTCACCATAAGCCTGCAAGCCCTCCAGAATATCCCTTCCCAGAATAAACAAAAACATTGCTATGATACAGCTCAATGAAAAGAGAAGCTTAACTGTGTGAGCACAATTCACGTGACACAGAGCAGTTTCACAGAAAGCTTCCTCCTGGTTTCTCTCTAAGGTTATTTGTTTTCGGGATATTCTAAAGAGCATTTCCAAATGTCCTTTCTCAGATTCCACAGAAACAGTGATTTAAAACTGCTCAATACAAAGTGTTATTTAACTCTATGCGATGAATACACACATCACAAAGGAGTTGTGCAGAAAGCTTCTCTCCGATTTTCGATGGAAGACACTTCCTTGCCTCACACAGGCCTCCAGTTGCCACCTACTATCCCATCGCAGAAATCTCAAAGACCAACATTCAAACTGAGAAATGAAGAGTAAGGTTCACCCCTGTGAAAAAAATGGACATGTCACAGAGCAGTTTCTTAGAGTGATTCTTTCTGTATTTTATTGTACGACATTTCACTTTTTGCCATAGTCTTCAATGTGTTCCAAATATGGCTCTTTTGGTTTCACAGGAACAGTGTTCAAATTGTGCCTTATGAGAAGAAAGTTATAAGTTCCTGAGTGGAATGCACACATCAGCAAGCAGTTTCTCAGAAAGCTTCTCTCCAGTTTTTATCTGACTATATTTCCTATTTCACCATTGGCCCGAATGCGATCCCAAATATCCCTTTGCGGATCCATCCAAGAGGTAATTTCCAAACTGCGTATAGTAAAGAAAGCTTCATCTATGTGAGATGAATAAACATAATAAAAATCAGATTCACAGAAAGCTTCTTTCCAGCTTTTATCGGAAGACATTTCATTTTTCACCATAATCTAGAATGTGCTCCCGAAGGTCCCTTAATGGATCCGTCCATGACAGTTTCCAAGCTGCGTAATGTAAAGAAAGTTTTATCTATGTGAGATGATTACACATATCACAGAGTAGTTTCCTAGAAAGCTTCTTTCCAGTTTTTGTATGAGGCTATTTCCCTTTTCACCATTGGCATCAACATGCTCCCGAATATCACTTGGTACCTCTCTCTCCAAAGTGGTTTCCTCAACGTTGTATGAGAAGAGAGGTATAACACTGTGACTGGAATGTGCACGTCACAAAGCAGTTCCTCGGAAAGCTTCTATCCAGTTTCGTTCTCAACATATTTCCCTTTTCACCATTAGCCTCAAAGTGCTCCTGAATATCCCATCACATGCTAAACATACACAGGGCTAGAAAACCGCTCAATGAAAAGAGAGGCTTATCTGAGTGAGAGGAATTAAGACGACACAGAGCAGTTACACAGAAAGCTTCCTTCTGTATTTTACCTGAGAATATTTCTTTCTCCATATTCTTTTTTTTTTTTTTTTTTGAGGAGTCTCTCTCTGTCTGACTGGAGTGCAGTGGCATCATCTAGGCTCACTGCAAGCTCCGCTTCCCGGGTTCCCGTCATTCTCCTGCCTCAGCCTCCCGAGTAGCTGGGACTGGAGGCACCCACCATGTCGCCCGGATAATTTTTTGTTATTTTAGGTAGAGACGTGGTTTCATCGTGGTCTTGATCTCCTGACCTTGTGATCCGCCCGCTTCGGCTTACCAAAGTGCTTCGATTACAGGCGTGAGCCACCATGCGTGGCCTCTTTCTCCATATTCTAAGGATCTTTCCCTAATGTCCTTCCTCTGATTCCATAAAAACAGTGACTTCAAGCTGTTCAGTCCAAAGAATGGTTAATTCTAGGGGACGAATACACACATCCCAAGGCAGTTGCTCAGAACGTTTCTCTTCAGGTTTCATCAGAAGACGTTTCCTCACTCACCACTGGCCTCCGGACGTCACTAAATATTCCTTCACAGATTCTTCAAAGACTGAGTTTCGAAACTGGGCAAAATAGAGGAAGCATTATCTCTGGGAAATGAATGCACATATCTGAGAGCAGATTCTTGGAAGGCTTCTTCCTCAATTTTATTTCAGTGTATTTCACTACTCGCCATAGTCCTCAATGCATTCTGAAATATCACTTTTTCGGTTTCACAGGAACAGTGTTAAAACAAAGCCTTGTGAGAAAAGAGGTATAACTCCCTAAGTGGAATGCACACATCACAAAGTAGTTTCTCAGAAAGATTCTATCCAGTTTTTATCTGAAAAAACTCCTTTTTCACCATAGGCCTGAATGTGCTCCCGAAACTCCCTTCACAGATCTGTGCATGATGGAGATTCCAAACTGTGTAATATATATAAAGTTTTAAATATGCGAGTTGAATAAATATATCTAACACAAAGCAGTTTCACAGGAATGTTCTTTCCAGTTTTTGGATGAGGATATTTCCTTTTCAACACAGTCATCGATATTCTTCCGAATACCACCTGGTAGCTTTTTCTCCAAAAGGGATTCCGGAATCGTCTAGGAGAAGAAAGGTATATTTCTGTGAGTGGAATGCACACGTCACAAAGCAGCTCCTCACAAAGCTTCTCTCCAGTTTCCATCTGAAGACGTTTCCTTTCTCACCATAAGCCTCCAAGCCCCCCAGTATATCCCTTCCCAGAATAACCAAAAACAGTGTTATGATACAGCTCAATGAAAAGAGATGCTTAACTGTGTAAGCGGAATTCACGTTACACAGAGCTCCCAAATATCACTTTGCACAATCCACGACAACAGTGTTAGCAAACTGTTCCAAGAAGGGAAGGCTGGAACTCTGTGTGATGAAGTCACACATTGGAATGCAATCTCTCAGAAAGCTTCTCTCTAGTTATTATCTGAGCATATTTTCTTTTTTCACCAACAGCCCCAATGGGCTCCCAAATATCACTTTGCAGATTCCCCGAAAAGAGTGTTAGCAAACTGCTTCCTGAGGACTAAGTTGTAACTCAGTGAGAAGAATTCACACAGCAGAAAGAAGTTCCTCAGAAAGCTTCTTTCCCGTTGTCAACGGATGATATTTCCTTCATCAGCGTAAGGCCTCAATGTCATCAAAAGTAGCCCTTTTCAGGTTCCTCCAAGAGAGTGTTAATGGACGGCTCCATGAAACATAAGTGTAACTCTGTGAGATGAATTCACACATCACCAAGAAGTGTCTAAGAAAGCTCCTTTATAGTTTTCTTCTAAGGATATTTCCTTTGTCACCGTAAGCTTACTTGTGCTAAGAAGTATCCCATTGCAGATTTCAAGAAAACTGTGTTAGCAAACTGATCACTAAAAAGAAACCTGTAATTCCATGAGTTGCATTCACACATCGTAATGCAGTTTCTCAGAAGGCTTATTTCCAGTTTTGATTGAGGATATTTCCTTTTTCACCATAGCCCTCAACGAGCTCCCAAATATCACGTTGCAGAATCCAAGACAACAGTGTTAGAAAACTGTTCAAAGAAGGAAAGGGTGGAACTCTGTGTGATGAAGTCACATATCAGAAAGCAATCTCTCAGAAATCTTCTCTCCAGTTATTATCTGAAGATATTTCCTTTTTCACCATGGGCCCCAATGGGCTCCCAAATATCACTTTCCAGAATTCACGACAACAGTGTTAGCAAACTGTTCCAAGAAGGGAAGGGTGGAACTCTGTGTGATGAAGTCATACATCAGAATACAATCTCTCAGAAAGCTTCTCTCTAGTTATTATCTGAGGATATTTTCTTTTTCACCTTGGGCCCCAATGGGCTCCCAAATATCACTTTGCAGATTCCATGAAAAGAGTGTTAGCAAACTACTTCCTGAGGACTAAGTTGTAATTCTGTGAGAAGAATTCACAGATCACAAAGAAGTTTCTCAGAAAGCTTCTTTTACGTTTTGAACTGATGATATTTCCTTTATCAGTGTAGGCCTCATTGCAATTCAAATTATATCTTCTCAGGTTCCTCCAAGACAGTGTTAATGGACTGTTCTACGAAACATAAGTGTAACTCTGTGATATGAATTCACACATCACCAAGAAGTTTCTAAGAAAGCTTCTTTCCCGTTTTGAACTGCTGATATTTCTTTTATTATCGTAGTCCTCAATGCAATCCAAAGTAGCCTTTCTCAGGTTCCTCCAAGACAGTGTTAATGGACTGCTCCATGAAACATAAGTATAACTCTGTGAGATGAATTCACACATCACCAAGAGTTTTCTAAGAATGCTTCTTTCTAGTTTTTATATGAGAATATTTCCTTTGTCATCGTAAGCTTCCTCGCACTAAGCAGTAACCCATTGCAGATTTCAAGAAAACTGTGTTAGCAAACTGATCACTGAAGAGAAACGTGTAACTGTGTGAGTTGCATTCACACATCACAATGCAGTTTCTCAGAAGGCTTCTTTCCAGTTTTGATCTGAGGATATTTCCTTTTACAACATAGCCCACAATTAGCTCACAAATATCACTTTGCAGAATCCACAACAGTGTTACCAAACTGCTGCAAGAAGGGAAGGGTAGAACTCTGTGTGATGAAGTCGTACATTAGAAAGCAATCTCTCAGAAAGCTTCTCTCCAGTGATTATCTGAGGATATTTTCTTTTTCACCATGGGCCCCAATGGGCTCCAAAAAATTTCACTTTGCAGATTCCACGAAAATATTGTTAGCAAACTGCTTCCTGAGGACTAAGTTGTAACTATGTGAGATGAATTCACAGATCACAAATAAGTTTCTCAGAAAGCTTCTTTCCCGTTGTCAACTGATGATATTTCCTTTATCAGAGTAGGCCTCAATGCAATACAAAGTAGCCCTTCTCAGGTTCTTCCAAGAAAGTGTTAATGGACTGCTCCACGAAACATAAGTGTAACTCTCTAAGATGAATTAACACATCACCAAGAAGTTTCTAAGAAAGTTTCTTTCCAGTTTTCATCAGACGATATTTCCTTTGTCACCGTAAGCTTCCTTGTGCTAAGAAGTATCCCACTGCAGATTTCAAGAAAACTGTGTTAGCAAACTGATCACTGAAAAGAAACGTGTAACTCTGTGAGTTGCATTCACACATCACAATGCAGTTTCTCAGAAGGCTTCTTTCCAGTTTTGATCTGAGGATATTTCCTTTTCCACCATAACCCTCAAAGAGCTCCAAAATATCACTTTCCAGAATCCATGACAACAGTGTTAGCAAACTGTTCCAAGAAGGGAAGGGTGGAACTCTGTGTGATGAAGTCACACATCAGAAAGCCATCTCTCAGAGAAATTCTCTCCAGTGATTCTCTGAGGGTATTTCCTTTTTCACCATGTGCCCCAATGGGCTCCCAAATATCACTTTCCTGAATCCATGACAACAGTGTTAGCAAACTGTTCCAAGAAGGGAAGGGTGGAACTCTGTGTGAAGAACTCACACATCAGAATGCAGTATCTCAGAAAGCTTCTCTCTAGTTGTTATCTGAGCATATTTTCTTTTTCACCATGGTCCCCAATGGGTTCCCAAATATCACTTTGCAGATTCCACGAAAATGATGTTAGCAAACTGCTTCCTGAGGAATAAGTTGTAACTCTGTCAGAAAAATTCAAAGACCACAAAGAAGTTTCTCAGAAAGCTTCTTTCCCATTGTCAACTGATGATATTTCCTTTATCACCATAGGCCTGAATGCGATCTAATGTAGCCCTTTTCAGGTTCCTCCAAGACAGTGTTAATGGACTGCTCCACGAAACATAAGTGTATCTCTGTGAGATGAATTCACACAACACCAAGAAGTGTCTAAGAAAGCTTCTTTCTAGTTTTCTTCTGAGGATATTTCCTTTGTCACTCTAAGCTTCCTTGTGCTAGGAAGTATCCCATTGCAGATTTCAAGAAAACTGTGTTAGCAAACTGATCACTAAAAAGAAACATTTAACTCCGTGAGTTGCATTCACACATCATAATGCAGTTTCTCAGAAGGCTTCTTTCCACTTTTGATCTGAGGATATTTCCTTTTTCAACATAGCCCTCAATTAGCTCACAAATATCACATTGCAGAATCCACGACAACACTGTTAGCAAACTGTGCCAAGAAGGGAAGGGTGGAATCCTGTGTGTTGAAGTCACACATCAGAATGCAATCTCTGAGAAAACTTCTCTCCAGTGATTATCTGAGGATATTTCCTTTTTCACCATGGGCCCCAATGGGCTCCCAAATATCACTTTGCAGATTCCACGAAAAGAGTGTTAGCAAACTGCTTCCTGAGGACTTAGTTGTAACCCTGTGAGATGAATTCATAGAGCACCAAGAAGTTTCTCAGAAAGCTTCTTTCCCCTTTTTACTGATGATATTTTCTTTATCAGCGTAGGCCTCGATGCGATCCAAAATAGCCCTTGTCACGTTCCTCAAAGACAGTGTTAATGGACTGCTCCACGAAACATAAGTGTAACTCTGTGAGATGAATTCACACTTCACCAGGAAGTTTCTAAGAAAGCTTCTTTCCAGTTTTCATCTGAGGATATTTCCTTTGTCACTGTAAGTTTCCTTGCGCTAAGAAATATCCCATTGCAGATTTCAAGAAAACTGTGTTAGCAAACTGATCACTGAAGAGAAACGTGTAATTGTTAGTTGCATTCATGCATCGCAATGTAGTTTCTAAGAAAGCTTCTTTCCAGTTTTGATCTGAGGATACTTCCTTTTTCACCATAGCCCTCAAAGAGCTCCCAAATATCACTTTGCAGAATCCATGACGACAGTGTTAGCAAACTATTCCAAGAAGGGAAGGGTGGAACTCAGTGTGATGAAGTCACACATCAGAAAGCAATCTCTCAGCAAGCTTCTCTCTAGTTATTATCTGAGTATATTTCCTTTTTGATCGTGGGCCACAAACGGCTCCCAAATATCACTTTCCAGAATCCACAACAACAGTGTTAGCAAACAGTTCCAAGAAGGGAAAGGCGGAACTCTGTGTGATGAACTCACACATCAGAATGCAATATCTCAGAAAGCTTCTCTCTGGTTATTATCTGAGCATATTTTCTTTTTCACCATGGGCCCCAATGGGTTCCCAAGTATCACTATGCATTACACGAAAACACTGTTAGCAAACTGGTTCCTGAGGACTAAGTTGTAACTCTTTGAGAAGAATTCACAGATCACAAACAAGTTTCTCAAAAAGCTTCTTTCCCGTTGTCAACTGATGATATTTCCTTTATCAGCGTAGGCCTCAATGCGATCTAAAGTAGCCCTTTTTAGGTTCCTCCAAGACAGTGTTAATGGACTGCTCCATGAAACATAAGTGTGACTCTTTGAGACGAATTCACACATCACCAAGAAGTGTCTCAGAAAGCTTCTTTCTAGTTTTCATCTGAGGATATTTTCTTTGTCACCTTAAGTTTCCTTGTGCTAAGAAGTATCCCATTGCAGATTTCAAGGAATATGTGTTAGCAAACTGATCACTGAAGAGAAACGTGTAACTCCATGATTTGCGTTCACACAGCGTAATGCAGTTTCTCAGAAGGCTTATTTCCAGTTTTGATCTGAGGATATTTCCTTTTTCACCATACGCCTCAATGAGCTCCCAAATATCACTTTGTAGAATCCATGACGACAGTGTTAGCAAACTGTTCCAAGAAGGGAAGGGCAGAACTCTATGTGATGAAATCACACATCAGAAAGCAATCTCTCAGAAAGCTTCCCTCTAGTTATTATCTGAGGATATTTCCTTTTTCACCATGGGCCCCAATGGGCTACCAAATATCACTTTGCAGATTCCCCGAAAAGAGGGTTAGTAAACTGATTCCTGAGGACTAAGTTGTAACTCTGTGAGATGAATTCACAGATCACAAATAAGTTTCTCAGAAAGCTTCTTTCCCGTTTTGAACGGATGATATTTTCTTTTTCAGTGTAGGCCTCAATGCAATCCAGAGTAACCCTTCTCAGGTTCTTCCAAGACAGTGTTAATGGACTGCTCCACGAAACATAAGTGTAACTCTGTGAGGTGAATTCACACATCACCAAAAAGTGTCTAAGAAAGCTTCTTTCTAGTTTTCTTCTGAGGATATTTCCTTTGTCACCATAAGTTTCCTTGCGCTAAGAAGTATCCCATTGCAGATTTCAAGGAATCTGTGTTAGCAAACTGATCACTGAAGAGAAACGTGTAACTTTATGAGTTGCATTCACACATCGCAATGCAGTTTCTCAGAAGGCTTATTTCCAATTTTGATCTGAGGATATTTCCTTTTTCACCATAGCCCTCAATGAGCTCCCAAATATCACTTTGCAGAATCCACAACAACAGTGTTACCAAACTCTTCCAAGAAGGTGAGGGTGGAACTCTGTTGATGAAGTCACACATCATAAAGCAATCTCTCAGAAAGCTTCTCTCTAGTTATTATCTGAGGATATTTCCTTTTTCACCATGGGCCCCAACGGGCTCCCATATAACACTTTCCAGAATCCACGACAACAGTGCTAGCAAACTGTTCCAAGAAGGAAAGGGTGGAACTCTGTGTGATGAAGTCACACATGTGAAAGCAATCTCTCAGAAAACTTCTCTCTAGTTATTATCTGAGCATATTTCCTTTTTCACCATGGTCGCCAATGGGCTCTCAAATATCACTTTGCAGATTCCACAAAAAGAGTGTTAGCAAACTGCTTCCTGAGGACTAAGTTGTACCTCTGTGAGATGATTTCAAAGATCATAAAGAAGTTTCTCGGAAAGCTTCTTTCCCGTTTTGAACTGATGATATTTCCTTTATCAGCATAGGCCCCAATGTGATCCAAATTATCTCTTCTCAGGTTCCTCCAAGACAGCGTTAATGGACTGCTCCAAGAAACATAAGTGTAACTCTGTGAGATGAATTCACAGATCACAAAGAAGTTTCTCAGAAAGCTTCTTTCCGTTTTGAACTGCTGATATTTCCTTTTTCAGCAAAGTCCTCAGTGCGATCCAAATAAGCCTTTCTCAGGTTCCTCCAAGACAGTGTTAATGGACTGCTCCACGAAACATGAGTGTAACTCTCTGAGATGAAGTCACACATCACCAAGGGTTTTTTTTAAGAAAGCTTCTTTCTAGTTTTTATATGAGAATGTTTCCTTTGTCACCGTAAGCTTCCTTGTGCTAAGAAGTATCCCATTGCAGATTTCAAGAAAAGTGTGTGAGCAAACTGATCACTGAAGAGAAATGTGTAACTCTGTGATTTGCATTCACACATCGCAATGCAGTTTCTCAGAGGCTTCTTTCCAGTTTTGATCTGAGGATATTTCCTTTTTCACCATAGCCCACAGTGTGCTCCAAATATCACTTTGCAGAATCCATAACAACAGTGTTCGCAAATTGTTCCAAGAAGGGAAGGGTTGAACTCGGTGTGCTGAAGTCACACATCAAAAAGCAATCTCTCAGAAAACTTCTCTGAAGTTATTATCTGAGCATATGTCCTTTTTCACCATTGGCCCCAATGGGCTCCCAAATATCACTTTGCATATTCCACGAAAAGAGTGTTAGCAAACTGCTTTCTGAGTACTAAGTTGTAACTCTGTGAGATGAATTCACGGATAACAAAGAAGTTTCTAAGAAAGCTTCTTTCCCGTTTTGAACTGTTGATATTTCCTTTATCAGCATAGGCTTCAAAGCGATCAAAATAGCCCTTCTCAGGTTCCTCCACGACAGTGTTAATGAAGTGCTCCATGAAACCTAAGTGTAACTCTGTGAGATGTATTCACACATCACCAAGAAGTTTCTAAGAAACCTTTTTTCTACTTTTGATCTGAGGTTATTTCCTTTGTCACCATAAGCTTCCTTGTGCTAAGAAGTAACCAATTGCAGATTTCAAGAAAATTGTGTTAGCAAACTGATCACTAAAAAGAAACATGTAACTCTGTGAGTTGCATTCACACATCACAATCCAGTTTCTCAGAAGGCTTCTTTCCAGTTTTGATCTGAGGATATTTCCTTTTTAACCATAGCCCTCGACGAGCTCCCAAATATCACTTCGCAGAATCCACGACAACAGTGTTAGCAAACTGTTCCAAGAAGGGAAGGGTGGAACTCTGTGTGATGAAGTCACACATCAGAAAGCCATCTCTCAGAAAGCTTCTCTCTAGTTATTATCTGAGGATATTTCCTTTTTCACCATGGTCCATAATGGGCTCCCAAATATCACTTTGCAGATTCCACGAAAAAAGTGTTAGCAAACTGCTTCATGAGGACTAAGTTGTAACTCTGTGAGATAAATTCAGAGATCACAAAGAAGTTTCTCAGCAAGCATCTTTCCCGTTTTGTACTGATGATATTTCCTGTATCAGCGTAGGCCTTAATGCGATCCAAAGTAGCCCTTCTCAGGTTCCTCCAAACAGTGTTAATGTACTACTCCATGAAATATAATTGTACCTCTGTGAGATGAATTCACACATCACCAAGAAATTTCTAAGAAAGCTTCTTTCTAGTTTTCATCTGTGGATATTTCCTTTGTCACCATAAGTTTCCTTGCACTAAGAAGTATCCCATTGCAGATTTCAAGGAATCTGTGTTAGCAAACTGATCACTGAAGAGAAACGTGTAACTTTATGAGTTGCATTCACACATCGCAATGCAGTTTCTCAGAAGGCTTATTTCCAATTTTGATCTGAGGATATTTCCTTTTTCACCATAGCCCTCAATGAGCTCCCAAATATCACTTTGCAGAATCCACAACAACAGTGTTACCAAACTCTTCCAAGAAGGTGAGGGTGGAACTCTGTTGATGAAGTCACACATCATAAAGCAATCTCTCAGAAAGCTTCTCTCTAGTTATTATCTGAGGATATTTCCTTTTTCACCATGGGCCCCAACGGGCTCCCATATAACACTTTCCAGAATCCACGACAACAGTGCTAGCAAACTGTTCCAAGAAGGAAAGGGTGGAACTCTGTGTGATGAAGTCACACATGTGAAAGCAATCTCTCAGAAAACTTCTCTCTAGTTATTATCTGAGCATATTTCCTTTTTCACCATGGTCGCCAATGGGCTCTCAAATATCACTTTGCAGATTCCACAAAAAGAGTGTTAGCAAACTGCTTCCTGAGGACTAAGTTGTACCTCTGTGAGATGATTTCAAAGATCATAAAGAAGTTTCTCGGAAAGCTTCTTTCCCGTTTTGAACTGATGATATTTCCTTTATCAGCATAGGCCCCAATGTGATCCAAATTATCTCTTCTCAGGTTCCTCCAAGACAGCGTTAATGGACTGCTCCAAGAAACATAAGTGTAACTCTGTGAGATGAATTCACAGATCACAAAGAAGTTTCTCAGAAAGCTTCTTTCCGTTTTGAACTGCTGATATTTCCTTTTTCAGCAAAGTCCTCAGTGCGATCCAAATAAGCCTTTCTCAGGTTCCTCCAAGACAGTGTTAATGGACTGCTCCACGAAACATGAGTGTAACTCTCTGAGATGAAGTCACACATCACCAAGGGTTTTTTTTAAGAAAGCTTCTTTCTAGTTTTTATATGAGAATGTTTCCTTTGTCACCGTAAGCTTCCTTGTGCTAAGAAGTATCCCATTGCAGATTTCAAGAAAAGTGTGTGAGCAAACTGATCACTGAAGAGAAATGTGTAACTCTGTGATTTGCATTCACACATCGCAATGCAGTTTCTCAGAGGCTTCTTTCCAGTTTTGATCTGAGGATATTTCCTTTTTCACCATAGCCCACAGTGTGCTCCAAATATCACTTTGCAGAATCCATAACAACAGTGTTCGCAAATTGTTCCAAGAAGGGAAGGGTTGAACTCGGTGTGCTGAAGTCACACATCAAAAAGCAATCTCTCAGAAAACTTCTCTGAAGTTATTATCTGAGCATATGTCCTTTTTCACCATTGGCCCCAATGGGCTCCCAAATATCACTTTGCATATTCCACGAAAAGAGTGTTAGCAAACTGCTTTCTGAGTACTAAGTTGTAACTCTGTGAGATGAATTCACGGTTAACAAAGAAGTTTCTAAGAAAGCTTCTTTCCCGTTTTGAACTGTTGATATTTCCTTTATCAGCATAGGCTTCAAAGCGATCAAAATAGCCCTTCTCAGGTTCCTCCACGACAGTGTTAATGAAGTGCTCCATGAAACCTAAGTGTAACTCTGTGAGATGTATTCACACATCACCAAGAAGTTTCTAAGAAACCTTTTTTCTACTTTTGATCTGAGGTTATTTCCTTTGTCACCATAAGCTTCCTTGTGCTAAGAAGTAACCAATTGCAGATTTCAAGAAAATTGTGTTAGCAAACTGATCACTAAAAAGAAACATGTAACTCTGTGAGTTGCATTCACACATCACAATGCAGTTTCTCAGAAGGCTTCTTTCCAGTTTTGATCTGAGGATATTTCCTTTTTCACCTTAGCCCACAATGAGCTTCCAAATATCACTTTGCAGAATCCACGACAACAGTGTTAGCAAACTGTTCCAAGAAGGGAAGGGTGGAACTCTGTGTGATGAAGTCACACATCAGAAAGCAATCTCTCAGAAAGCTTCACTCCAGTTATTATCAGAGCATATTTCCTTTTTCACCATAGGCCGTAATGGGCTCCCAAATGTCACTTTGCGGATTCTACGAAAAGAGTGTTAGCAAATTGCTTCCTGAGTACTGAGTTGTAACTCTTTGAGATGAATTCACAGATCACAAAGAAGTTTCTCAGATAGCTTCTTTCCAGTTTTGAACTGATGATATTTCCTTTATCAGAGTAGGCCTCAATGCAATCTAAAGTAGCCCTTGTCAGGTTCCTCCAAGACAGTGTTAATGGACTGTTCCACGAAACATAGTGTTACTCTGTGAGATGCATATACATATCACCAACAAGTTTCTCCGAAAGCTTCTGTCTAGTTTTCATCTGTGGTTATTTCCTTTGTCACCGTAAGTGTCCTTTCGCTAAGAAGTATCCCATTGCAGATTTCAAGAAAACTGTGTTAGCAAACTCATCACTAAAAGAAACATTTAACTCCGTGAGTTGCATTCACACGTCACAATGCAGTTTCTCAGAAGGCTTCTTTCCAGTTTGATCTGAGGATATTTCCTTTTTCATCATAGCCCTCAACGAGCTCCCAAATATCACTTTGCAGAATCCACGACAACAGTGTTAGCAAACTGTTCCAAGAAGGGAAGTGTGGAACTCTGTGTGATGAAGTCACACATCAGAAAGTAATCTCTCAGAAAGTTTCTCTCCAGTTATTATCGGAGGATATTTCCTGTTTCACCATGGGCCCCAATGGGCTCTGAAATATCACATTGCAGATTCCACGAAAAAAGTGTTAGCAAACTGCTTCCTGAGGACTAAGTTTTAACTGTGTGAAATGAATTCACAGATCACAAAGAAGTTTCTCAGAATGCTTATTTCCCTTTTTGAACTGATGATGTTTTATTTATAAGCATAGGCCTCAACACGATCGAAAGTAGCCCTTCTCAGGTTCCTCCAAGACAGTGTTAATGGACTGCTCCATGAAACATAAGTGTAACTCTGTGAGATGAATTCACACATCACTAAGAAGTTTCTAAGAAAGCTTCTTTCTAGTTTTCATCTGAGGAGATTTCCTTTGTCACCGTAAGCTTCCTTGCGCTAAGAACTATCCCATTGCAGATTTCAAGAAAACTGTGTTATCAAACTGATCACTAAAGAGAAACCTGTAACTCTATGAGTTGCATTCACACATCGCAATGCAGTTTCTCAGAAGGCTTCTTTCCAGTTTTGATCTGAGGATATTTCCTTTTTCACCATAGCCCTAAATGAGCTCCCAAATATCACTTTGCAGAATCCACGACGACACTGTTAGCAAACTGTTCCAAGAACGGAAGGGTGGAACTCTGTGTGATGAAGTCACACATCAGAATGCAATGTCTCAGAAAGCTTCTCTCTAGTTATTATCTGAGGATATTTCCTTTTTCACCTTGGGCCCCAATGGGCTCCAAAATATCACTTTGCAAATTCCACGAAAGGAGTGTTAGCAAACTGCTTCCTAAGGACTAAGTTGTAATTCTGTGAGAAGAATTCACAGATCACAAAGAAGTTTCTCAGAAAGCTTCTTTTACGTTTTGAACTGATGAAATTTCCTTTATCAGCGTAGGCCTCAATGTGATCCAAAGTATCCCTTCTCTGGTTCCTCCAAGACAGTGATAATGGACTGTTGCTCCAGGAAACATAAGTGTAACTATGTGAAATGAATTCACAGATCACAAAGATATTTCTCAGAAAGCTTCTTTCCCGTTTTGAACTGATGATATTTCCTTTATCAGCATAGACCTCAATGCGATCCAAAGTTTCCCTTCTCAGGTTCCTCCAAGAAAATCTTAATGGACTGCTGCACGAAACATAAGTATAACTCTGTGAGATGAATTCACAGATCACAAAGAAGTTTCTCAGAAAGCTTCCTTCCCGTTTTGAACTGATGATATTTCGTTTATCAGCAAAGGCCTCAGTGTGATCCAAAGTATCCCTTTTCAAGTTCCTTCAAGACAGTGTTAATGGACTGCTCCAAGAAACATAAGTCTAACTCTGTTAGATGAATTCACACATCACCAAGAAGTTTCTAAGAAAGCTTCTTTCTAGTTTTCATCTGAGGATATTTCCTTCATCACCGTAAGCTACATTGCACTAAGAAATCTCCCATTGCAGATTTCAAGAAAACTTTGTTAGCAAACTTATCACCGAAGAGAAACGTGTAACTCTGTGAGTTGCATTCACACATCACAATGCAGTTTCTCAGAAGGCTTCTTTCCAGTTTTGATCTGAGGATATTTCCTTTTTCACCATAGCCCTCAATGAGCTCCCAAATATCAATTTGCAGAATCCACAACAGTGTTAGCAAAGTGTTCCAAAAAGGGAAGAGTGAAACTCTGTGTGATGAAGTGACACATCAGAAAGCAATCTCTCAGAAAGCTTCTCTCTACTTATTATCTGTGGATATTTCCTTTGTCACCATGGGCCCCAAAGGGCTCCCAAATATCACTTTGCAGATTCCTAGAAAAGAGTGTTAACAAACTGCCCCTGAGGACTAAGTTGTAACTCTATGGGATGAATTCTTAGATCACAAAGAAGATTCTCAGAAAGCTTCTTTCCCGTTTTGAACTGATGATATTTCCTTTATCAGCGCTGGCCTCAATGCAATCCAAAGTAGCCCTTTTTAAGTTCACCAAAGACTTCTTTCTACTTATTATCTGAGGATATTTCCTTTTTCACCATAGGCGTCACTGCGTTCCCAAATATCACTTTGCAGATTTCACGACAACAGTGTTAGCAAACTGCCTCTTGAAGGCTAGGTTGTAACTCTGTGAGATGAAGTCATATATCACAAAGAAGTTTCTCACAAAGCTCCTTTCTAGTTTTTATTTGAGGATATTTCCTTTGTCACCATAGGCTTCTTTGCGCTAAGAAATATCTCAATGGCGATTTCAAGAAAACACTGTTAGCAAACGGATCCACGGAAAGGAGAGTGTAACTCTGTGAGTTGCATTCTCATGTCACATTGCAGTTTCTCAGAATGCTTCTTACCAGTTTTTATCTGAGGATATTTCCTTTTTCACCGTGGCCCTCCATGGGCTCCCAAATATCACTTTGCCAATTCCACGAGAACTATCTTAGCCAACGGCTTCATGAGGAGAAAGGTATAACTCTCTGCTATGAATTCACAGATCACAAAGAAGTTTCTCAGAAAGCTTCTTTCTCACTTTTATCAGAGGATATTTCCTTTGGCCCTATAGTCTTCAATGGGATCTGAAATATCAATTCTCATATTCCACAAAAGCAGGACTAGCCAACGTCTCCATGAACTACTGGTGTATCTCAGTGAGATGAATTCACACAGCACAAAGCAGATTCTCAGAAAGCGACTTTCTTTTTTGAGCTGAGGTTATTTGTGGTCTCGGAGCACCACCGTGTGTCTTATTGCAGACTCTGCGAAGACACTGTTAGCAAGCTTCTCAATGAAAACTGTGAAGTAACTGTGTGAGCTGAACTCACCCACAACCAAGAAGTTTCTGAGAGGGCTTCTCTGCAGATTTGTCTGAGGATATTTCATTACTCACCATGGGATTCAATGATATCCAAGATATCACTTCTGAGATTCCACAAAATCACTGCTAGCAAATTCGTCCATGAAAGAGTGGTGTAACACTGTGAAAAGAATTCACATATCACAAAGCATTTTCTCAGAAAGCTTCATTCCAGTTTTTCTCTGAGGCTATTTCCTTTGTCCGTCTACTCTTCAAACCCATCCGAAATATCAGTCCTCAGTATCCACACAAAAGCTGCTAGCAAACGGCTGCATGACATAGTGGTGTAACTCTGTGAGATGTATTCACACATCACAAAGAAATTTCTGAGAAAGCTTCTTTCTAGTTTTTATCTGAGGATGTTTCTTTTGTCACCATAAGCTTCATGGCGCTAAGATCTGTCCCACTGCAGATTTCAAGAAAACTGTGTTAGCAATCCGATCCCTGAAGAGAAAAGTGTTACTGTGTGAGTTGCATTCACACATCACAATGCAGTTTCTCTGAAAGCTTCTTTCCAGTTTTTATCAGGGGATATTGCCTTTTCCACCATAGGCCTCAATGAGCTCCCAAACATCACTTTACAGAATCCAGGAAAACAGTGTTAGCAAACTGCTACTAGAAGGGAAAGGTGAAACTCTGAGTGATGAATCCACACACCAGAAAGCAATTTCTCAGAAAACTTCTTTCTAGTTATTATCTGAGGATATTTCCTTTTTCACCATAGGCCTCAATGCGCTCCCAAATATCACTTTGCAGATTCCACAACAACAGTGTTAGCAAACTACCTCATGAAGACTAGGTTGTAACTCTGTGAGATGAATTCACATATCACAAAGAAGTTTCTCACAAAGCTCCTTTCTATTTTTTATTTGAGGATATTTCCTTTGTCACCGTAAGCTTCATTGCGCTAAGAAATATCCCAATGGCGATTTCAAGAAAACACTGTTAGCAAACGGATCCATGGAAAGGAGAGAGTAACTCTGTGAGTTGTATTCACATGTCACTTTGCAGTTTCTCAGAATGCTTCTTTCCAATTTTTGTCTGAGGATATTTCCTTTTTCACCATAGCCCTCCATTGGCTCCCAAATATCACTTTGTCAACTCCATGAGAACAACCTTAGCGAATGGCTTCATGAGGAGAAAGGTGTAACTCTGTGAGATGAATTCACAGATCACAAAGAAGTTTCTCAGAAAGCTTATTTCTCACTTTTATCGGAGGAAATTTCCTTTGGCCCTTTAGTCTTCAATGGGATCTGAAATATCAGTTCTCAGATTCCACAAAAGCAGGGCTAGCCAACGTCTCCATGAAGTACCGGTGTATCTCAGTGAGTTGAATTCACACAGCACAAAGCAGATTCTCAGAAAGCGACTTTCTTTTTGAGCTGAGGTTTTTTTGTGGTCTCGGTGCGCCACAGTGTGTCTTATTGCAGATTCTGCGAAGACACTCTTAGCAAGCTTCTCAATGATAACGATGAAGTAACTGTGATCTGAACTCACCCACAACCAGGAAGTTTCTGACAGAGTTTCTCTGTAGCTTTTTCTGAGGATAGTTCATTACTCACCATGGGATTCAACGATATCCAAGATATCTCTTCTGAGATTCCACAAAATCACTGCTAGGAAACTCCTCCATGAAAGAGTGGTGTAACACTGTGAAATGAATTCACACATCAGAAAGCAATTTCTCAGAAAGCTTCATTCCGGTTTTTCCCGGAGGATATTTCCTTTGTCTGTCTACTCTTCAAACCCATCTAAAATATCAGTTCTCAGAATTCACAAAAATGCTGCTAGCAAACGGCTGCATGAAATAGTGGTGTACCTCTGTGAGATGAAGTCACATATCAGAAAGAAATTTATCAGAAAGCTTCTTTCACGTTTTTATCTGAGGCTATTTCCTTTCTCACTGTAAGCTGCATAGCGCTAAGTAGTATCCCATTGCAGATTTCAAGAAACCTGTGTTAGCAAACTGATCCCTGAAGAGAAAAGGGTAACTGTGTGAGTTGTATTCACACATTGCAATGCAGTTTCTCTGAACGCTTTTTTCCAGTTTTTATCTGAGGATATTTCCTTTTTCACCATAGCCCTCAATGAGCCCCCAAATATCACTCTGCAGAATCCACGAATGCAGTGTTAGCAAACTGCTACTAGAAGGGAAAGGTGAAACTCTGCATGATGAATTTAGAAAGCTTCTTTCTAGTTATGATCTGAGGATATTTCCTTTTTCACCATATTCCTCAATGTGCTCCCAATATCACTTTGCAGATTCCTCAATAGTGTTAGCAAACTGCCTCATGAAGACTAGGTTGTAACTCTGTGAGATGAATTCACGTATCATAAAGAAGTTTCTCACAAAGCTCCTTTCTAGGTTTTATTTGAGGATATTTCCTTTGTCATCATAAGCTTCATTGCGTTAAGAAATATCCCAATGTAGATTTCAAGGAAACACTGTTAGCAAACGGATGCATGGAAAGGAAAGTATAACTCTGTGGGTTGCATTCACATGTCGCAATGCAGTTTCTCAGGACGCTTCTTTCCATTTTTTATCTGTGGATATTTCCTTTTTCACCATAGCCCTATATGAGTTCCCAAGTATCACTTTGCAGAATCCATGAAAAACTGTAGGCAAACTGCTACCAGAAGGCAATAGTGAAACTCTTCGTGATGAATTCACACATCAGAAAGCAATTTCTCAGAAAGCCTCTTTCTAGTTATTGTCTGAGGATATTTCCTTTTCCACCATAGGACTCAATGTGCTGCCAATATCTCTTTGCAGATTCCATGACAAGAGTGTTAGCAAACTGCTTCATGAAGATTAGGTTGTAACTCTGTGGGATGAATTCATATATCACAAAGAAGTTTCTCACTAAACTCCTTTCTTTTTTTTATTTGAAGATATTTCCTTTGTCATCGTAAGCTTCATTGCACTAAGAAATATCCCAATGTAGATTTCCAGAAAACACTGTTAGCAAATGGATCCATGCAATCAAAAGTGCAATTCTGTGAGTTGCATTCACATGTCACATTGCAGTTTCTCAGAACGCTTCTTTCCAGTTTTTACCTGAGGATATTTCCTTATTCACCACAGGCCTGAATGTGCTCCCAAATACCACTTTGCAGATTCCACGTCAACGGTGTTAGCCAACTGCTTCATGAGGTCTAGGTTGTAACTCTGTGAGATGAATGCACATATCACAAAGAAGTTTGTCACAAAGCTTCAATCAAGGTTTTTATTGAGGATATTTCCTCTATCAGCGTACGCCCCAATGCGATCAAATGTAGCCGTTCTCATGTTCCTCAAAGGCGGTCTTATTCAACTGCTCCATGAAATGTAACTGTAACTCTGTGAGATGTATTCAAACATCACAAAGAAATTTCTGAGAAAGCTTCTTTCTAGTTTTTATCTGAGGATACTTCCTTTGTCACCATGAGCTTCATTGGGCTAAGAATTCCACTGCGGATTTCGAGAAAACTGTGTTAGCAAACTGATCCCTGAAGAGAAATATGTAACTGTGTGAGTTGCATTCACGCATCACAATGCCATTTCTCTGAATGCTTCTTTCCAGTTTTTGTCAGAGTATATTTCCTTTTTCACCATAGCCCTCAATGAGCTCCCAAATATCACTTTGCAGAATCCACGAAAACAGTGTTAGCAAACTGCTACTAGAAGGGAAAGGTGAAACTCTGCGTGATGAATTCACACATCAGAAAGCAATTTCTCAGAAAGCTTCTCTCTAGTTATTATCTGAGGATATTTCCTTTTCCACCATAGGCCTCAATGCACTCCCAAATATCACTTTGTAAATTCCACGACAACAGTTTTAGATAACTGCCTCATGAAGACGAGGTTGTGACTCTATGAGATGAATTCACATATCAGAAATAGGTTTCTCAGAAAGGTGCTTTCTAGTTTTTATTTGAGGAGATTTCCTTTGTCACCATAAGCTTCATTATGCTAAGAAATATCCCAATGTAGATTTCAAGAAAACACTGGTAGCAAATGGATCCATGGAAAGGAAAGTGTAACTCTGTGAGTTGCATTCACATGTCACAATATAGTTTCTCAGAACGCTTCTTTCCAGTTTTTATCTGAGGATATTTCCTTTTTCACCATAGCCCTCCATGGGCTCCCAAATATCACTTTGCCAATTCCACGAGAACAATCTTAGCGAATGGCTTCATGAGGAGAAAGGTGTAACTCTGTGAGATGAATTCACAGATCACAAAGAAGTTTCTCAGAAAGCTTCTTTCACACTTTTTTGGGAGGATATTTTCTTTGGCCGTATACTCGTCAATGGGATCCGAAATAGAAGTTCTCAGATTCCACAATAGCAAGTCTAGCCAACGGCTCCATGAGCTATCAGTGTATCTCAGTGAGTTTTATTCACACAGCACAAAGCTGTTTCTCAGAAAGCGTCTTTCTTTTTTTGAGCTGAGGTTATTTGTGGTCTCAGAGCTCCACCTTGTGGCTTATTGCAGATTCTGCGAAGAAACTGTTAGCAAACCTCTAAATGAAAACTATAAAGTAACTCTGTGAGCTGAACTCACAAAACAACCAAGAAGTTTCTGAGAGGGCTTCTCTGCAGATTTATCTGAGGATATTTCATTACTCACCATGGGATTGAACGATATCCAAGATATCTCTTCTGAGATTTCACAAAATCACTGCTAGCAATCTCGTGCATTAAATAGTCGTGTAACACTTTGACGTGAATTCACACATCACAAAACAGTTTCTCAGAAAGCTTCATTCCGGTGTTTCTCAGAGAACATTTCTTTTGTCCTTCTTTTCTTGAAACCCATCCGAAATATCATTTCTCAGAATCCACAAAAAAGCTGCAAGCAAACGGCTGCATGAAAGAGTGGTGTAACTTTGTGAGATGAAGTCACATATCAGGAAGCAATTTCTCAGAAAACTTCTATCACTTTTTTATCTGAGGATATTTCCTTTCTTACTGTAAGCTGAATAGCGCTAAGAAGTATCCCATTGCAGATTTCAAGAAAACTGTGTTAGCAAACTGATCGCTGAAGAGAAAAGGGTAACGGTGTGAATGTCATTCACACATCGCAATGCAGTTTCTCTGAATGCTTCTTTCCAGTTTTTGTCTGAGACTATTTCCCTTTTCACCAAAGGCAGCACATGCTCCCGAATATCACTTGGTACTTCTTTCTCCAAAAGGTTTCCCTGACACTGTATGAGAAGAGACGTATAACACTGTCAGTGGAATGCACACGTCACAAAGCAGTTCCTCGGAAAGCTTCTCTCCAGTTTCGGTCTGAACATATTTTTTTTTTCAGCCTCAGTGTCAAAGTGGTCCCGAATATCCCATCACACGCTAAACATATACAGGGTTAGAACACTTCTCAATGAGAAGAGAGGCTTAACTGAGCCAGAGGAATTAAGTCGAAACAGAGCAAGTTCACACAAAGCTTCCTTGTGCTTGCTACCTGACGGTATTTCTTTCTCCATACTCTAAGGATCGTTTCCAAATGTCCTTTCTCAATTTCTACAAACACAGTGATTTCAAGCTGCTCAATCCAAAGAATGGTTTAACACTTTGAGAGGAATACACACATCACAAAGGAGTTGCTCAGAAAGTTTCTCTGCAGGTTTCAAGGTTTCATCGGAAGACGTTTCCTTGCTCACCACAACACTCCGGGTGTCACTAAATATCCCTTCACATATTCTTCAAAGACTGAGATTCGAAACTGGGCTACATAGAGTAAGCATTAACTCTTTGAAGTGAGTGCACATATCAGAGACCAGATAGTTGGAAAGCTTCTTCCTTGATTTTATTTCAGTATATTTCCTCTTAGTCATAGTCCTCAATGTGTTCTGAAATATCACTTTTTTTGTTTCACAGGACCACTTTTCAAACACTGATTCCTGAGAAAAGAGGTGTAACTCCTTGAGTGGAAGGCATACATCACAAAGTAGTTTCTCAGAAATCTTCTATCCAGTTTTTATCTGAAGATATCTCCTGTTTCACCATAGGCCTGAATGTGCTCTTGTATATCCCTTCACGGATACGTGCATGACGGAGTTTCCAAACTGCATAATGTAAGAAACGTTTTAACTATGCGAGATGAATCAATATATATAACACAAAGAAGTTTCACAGAAATCTTCTTTCCATTTTTTCTCTGAGGATATTTCCTTTTTCACCATAGCCGTCCCTATACTCCCAAATGTCTCTTGGTAGCTCTTTCTCCAAAAGGGATTCTGGAATCCTCTAGGAGAAGAAATTTATATTTCTGTGAGTGGAATGCACACGTCACAAAGCAGCTCCTCAGAAAGCTTCTCTCCAGTTTCTATCTGAAGACGTTTTCTTTCTCACCATAAGCATCAAAGCTCTCCAGAATATCCCTTCGCAGAATAAACAAAAACAGTGTTATTATACAGCTCAATGGAAAGAGAAGCTTAACTGTGTGTGCTGAATTAACTTGACACAGAGCAGTTTCACAGAAAGCTTCCTTTTAGTCTCTCTTCTGAGGTTATTTCTTTTTCAGGATATTCTAAAGTGCGTTTCCAAATGTCCTTTCTCAGATTCCACAGAAGCAGTGATTTCAAACTGCTCAATCCAAGGAATGATTTAACTCTATGGAATGAATACAAACATCACAAAAGAGTTCCACAGAAAGCTTCTCTCCACTTTTTGAAGGAAGACATTTCCTTGTTCGACACAGGCCTCCGGGTTGCCACTTGCTACCCCTTCGCGGAACCCTCAAAGACCAACTTTCAAACTAGGAAATGTAGAGTAAGCTTTAACCCTGTGAAAATATTGGACATGTCGGAGAGCAGTGTCTTCAAGTGCTTCTTTCTGTTTTCTATTGGACGACATTTCACTTTTTGCCATAGTCTTCAAAGTGCTCCGAATATCACTATTTTGGTTTTACAGGAACCGCGTTCAAACTGTGCTTTATGAGAAGAAAGTTAGAAGTCCCTGAGTGGAATGCACACATCACCAAGTAGTTTCTGAAAAGGCTTCTCTCCAGTTTTTATCTGACTATATGTCCTATTTCACCATAGGCCCGAATGTGATCCCAAATATCCCTTCGCAGATCCATTCACGAGGGAGTTGCCAAGCTGCGTAATGTAAAGAAAGCTTCATCTGTGTGAGATGAATAAGCATCACAAAAACAAGATTCACATAAAGCTTCTTTCCACTTTTTATCTGAAGATATTTCCTTTTTCACCATAGTCCAGAATGTGCTCCCGAAGGTCCCTTCATGGATCCATCCATGACAGTTTCCAAGCTGCGTAATGTAAAGGAAGTTTTATCTATGTGAAATAATAAAACGTGCGACAGAGTAGTTTCCTAGAAAGCTTCTTTCCAGATTTTGTCTGAGGCTATTTCCCTTTTCACCATCGGCATCAACATGCTCCCGAATATCACTTGGTACCTGTTTCTCCAAAAGTGTTTCCCCGATGCTGTATGAGAAGAGAGGTATAACACTGTGACTGGAATGCACATGTCACAAAGCAGTTCCTCAGAAAGCTTCTCTCCAATTTCAGTCTGAACATATTTCCCTTTTCACCGTAAGCCTCAAAGTGCTCCCGAATATCCCATCACACACTAAACATACACAGGGCTAGAAAACTGCTCAATGAAAAGAGAGGCTTATCTGTGTGGGAGGTATTAAGACGATACAGAGCAGTTTTACAGAAAGCTTCCTTCTGGATTTTTCCTGAGAAAATTTTTTCCCCATATTGTAAGGATTGTTCCCAAATGTCCTTCCTCAGATTCCACAAAAACAGTGATTTCAAGCTGCTCAATCCAAAGAATGGTTTAACTCTATGAGACCAATGTAAACATCGTAAAGCAGTTGCTCAGAACGTTTGTCAGCATGTTTCATCGGAAGACGTTTCCTCGCTCACCACAAGCCTCCGGGTGTCACTAAATATCCCTTCACAAACTCTTCAAAGACAGAGTTTCTAAACTGAACACCTTAGAGTAAGCATTAAGTCTGTGAAGTGAATGCACATATCAGACATCAGAATCTTGGAACGCTTCTTCCTCCATTTTTTTCAGTATATTTCAATATTGGCCATAGTCCTTGATGCGTTCCGAAACATCACTTTTTCGGTTTCACAGAAACAGTGTTCAAACACTGCATTGTGAGAAAAAAGGTATAACTCCCTGAGTGGAATGCATACATCACAAAGTAGTTTCTCAGAAAGCTTCTATCCAGTTTTTATCTGAAGATATCTCCTCTTTCACCATAAGCCTGAATGTGCTCCCGAATGTCCCTTCGTGGATCTGTGCATGACGTAGTTTCTAAACTGCATAATATAATTAAAATTTTTACTATAGGAGAAGAATAAATATATATAACACAAAGCAGTTTCACAGAAATCTTCTTTCCAGTTTTTGTCTGAGGTTATTTCCTTTTTTCCCATAGTCGTCGCTATATTCCCGAATATCTCTTGGTAGCTTTTTCTCCAAAAGGGATTCCAGAATCCTCTAGCAGAAGAAAGGTAGGTTTCTGTGAGTTGAATGCAGAGGTCATGAAGAAGCTCTTCAGAAAACTTCTCTCCAGTTTCTATCTGAGGACGTTTCCTTTCTCACCGTAAGCCTCAAAGCCCTCCAGAATATCCCTTCGAAGAATGAACAAAAACAGTGTTATGATACAGCTCAATGAAAAGAGAAGCTTAACTGTGTGAGCAGAATTCACGTGACACAGAACAGTTTCACAGAAAGCTTCCTTCTGTTTTCTCTCTGTGGTTATTTCTTTTTCAGGATATTCTAAAAAGCGTTTTCAAGTGTCCTTTTTCAAATTATACAGAAACAGAGATTTCAAACTGTTCATTCCAAAAAGCCATTTAACGATATGAGATGAATAGAAACATCACAAATGAGTTTCACAGAAAGCTTCTCTCCAATTTTTGATGGAGAACATTTCTTGCTAGACACAGGCCTCTGGTTGCCACTTACTATCCCTTCGCAGAACCCTCAAAGACCGACTTTCCAACAGGGAAATGTAGAGTAAGCTTTATCCCTGTGAAAAGAATGGACATGTGAGAGAGCAGTTTCTTCGAGTGCTTCTTTCTGTTTTTTATTCATCATAGTCCTCAATGCATTCCGAAATATCTCTTTTTTGCTTTCACAGGAACAGTGTTCAAGCACTGCCTTGTGAGAAAAGAGATATAACTCCCTGAGTGGAATGCATACATCACAAAGTAGTTTCTCAGAAAGTTTTTATCCAGTTTTTATCTGAAGATATCTCCTCTTTCACCGTATGGCTGAATGTGCTCCCGAATATCCATTGCAGAACTCTGCATGATGGAGTTTCCAAACTGCGTAATATAATTCAAATTTTAGCTATGCGAGATGAATGAAAATATGTAACACAAAGCAGTTTCACAAAAATCTTCTTTCCAGTTTTTGTCTGAGTATATTTCCTTCTTCACCATATTCGTCACTATACTCCAGAATATCTCTTGGTAGCTTTTTCTCCAAAAGGAATTTCGGAATCCTCTGGGAGAAGAAAGGTATAGTTCCTTGAGTGGAATACACACGTCATGAAGCAGCTCCTCAGAAAGCTACTCTCCAGTTTCTATCTGAAGACGTCTCCTTTCTCACCATAAGGCTCAAAGCCCTCCAGAATATCCCTTCACAGAATAAACAAAAATAGTGTTATGACAAAGCTCAATGAAATGAGAAGCTGAACTGTGTGAGCGTAATTCACGTGACACAGAGCAGTTTCACAGAAAGCTTCCTTCTGGTTTCTCTCTGTGGTTATTTCTTTTTCAGGATATTCTAAAGAGCATTTCCAAATGTTCTTTTTCAGACTATACAGAAATGGTGATTTCAAACGGCTCATTCCAAAGAATCATTTAACGCTATGTGATTAATACAATCATCACAAATGAGTTGCCCAGAAAGCTTCTCTCCAATTTTTGATGGAGGGCATTTTCTTGCTGGACAGAGGCCTCCGGTCGCCACTTACTATCCCATCACAGAAAACTCAAAGACCGACATTTAAACTGGGAAATGTAGTGTAAGCTTTAACCCTTTGAAAAGAATGGACATGTCAGAGAGCAGTTTCTTCGAAGGCTTCTTTCTGTTTTTTATTGGACGTTATTTCACTCTACATAGACCTCAATGTGCTCCGATTATCACTCTTTTCGTTTTAAAGGAACAGTGTTGAAACTGTGCCTTATGAGAAGAATGTTATAACTCCCTGGGTGGAATGCACACATCACGAAACAGTGTATCAGAAAGCTTCCTTCCAGTTTTAATCTGACTGTATTTCCTCTTTCACCATAGGACAGAAGGTGATCCCAAATATCCCTTCTCGGATCCATCCATGAGGGAGTTTCCAAGCTGCGTAATGTAAAGAAAGCTTCATCTATGTGAGATGAGTAAACATAGCAAAAAGCAGATTCACAGAAAGCTTCTTTCCAGGTTTTATCTGAAGATATTTTCTTTTTCTCCACAGTCCGGAATGTGCTCCCGAATGTCCCTTCGTGGATCTGTCCATGACAGTGTCCGAGCTACGTAATGTAAGGAAAGCTTTATCTATGTGAGATAATTATAGATATCACAGAGTAGTTTCCTAGAAAACTCCTTTCCAGTTTTTGTCTGAAGCTATTTCTCTTTTCACCATCAGCATCAACATGCTCCCGAATATCACTTGGTACCTATTTCTCAAAAAGGGTTTCCCCGACACTGTATGAGAAGAGAGGTATAACACTGTGACTGGAATGCACACGTCACAATGCAGTTCCTAGGAAAGCTTCTCTCCAGTTTCCGTCAGAACATATTTTCTTTTTCACCATTAGCCTCAAAGTGCTCCCAAATATCCCATCACATGCTCAACATACACGGGGTTAGCAAACTGCTTAATGAAAAGACAGGCTAGTCTGAGAAACAGGAATTAAGACGACACAGAGCAGTTTCACAGAAAGCTTTTCTGGATTTTACCTGAGGTTATTTCTTCCTCCATATTGTAAGGATCATACCCAAATGTCCTTCCTCATATTCCACAAAAACAGTGATTTCACATTGCTCAATCCAAAGAATGGTTTAACTCTATGAGATGAATACACACTTCGCAAATCAGTTACTCAGAACGTTTCTCTTCAGTTTCATTGGAAGACGTCTACTCACTCACCACAAACCTCCGGGAGTCACTAATTATCCCTTCACAGATTCTTCAAAGACAGGGTTTTGAAACTGGGCAACATAGAGTAAGCATTAACTCTGTGAAGTGAATGCACATATCAGAGAGCAGAGTCTTGGAACGCTTCTTCATCGATTTTATTTCAGTATATTTCACTGTTCGCCATAATCCTCAATGCGTTCCGAAATATCACTTTTTCAGTTTCACAGGAAGAGTGCTCAAATACTGCCTTGTGAGAAAAGAGGTATAACTCCCTGAGTGGAATGCATACATCACAAAGTAGTTTCTCAAAAAGCTTCTATCCAGTTTTAATCTGAAGATATCTCCACCTTCACCATAGGGCTGAATGTGCTCCCGAATGTCCCTTCGCGAAACTGTGCATGACGGAATTTCGAAACTGTGTAACATAATTAAAGTTTGATCTATGCGAGATGAATAAATATATCTAACACAGAGCAGTTTCACAGAAATCTTCTTTCCAGTATTTGTCTTAGGATATTTCCTTTTTCACCATAGTCGTCACTATACTCCCGAATATCTCTTGGTAGCTTTTTCTCCAAAAGGAATTCCGGATCCTCTAGGAGAAGAAAGGTATATTTCTGTGAGTGGAATGCACACGTCACAAAGCAGCTTTTCAGAAAGCATCTCTCCAGTTTCTATCTGAAGACATTTTCTTTCTCACCATAAGCCTCAAAGCCTTCCCGAATATCCCTTCGCAGACTAAACAAAAACAGTGTTATGATACAGCTCAATGAAAAGAGAAGCTTAAATGTGTGAGCAGAATTCACGTGACACAGGGCAGTTTCACAGAAAGCTTCCTTCTGGTTTCTCTCTGAAGTTATTTCTTTTTCAGGATATTCTAAAGAGCGTTTCCAAATGTCCTTTCTCAGATTCCACAGAAACAGTGATTTCAAACTGCTCAATCCAAAGAATGATTTACTTCTATGTGATGGATACAAACATCACAAAAGAGTTGCACAGAAAGCTTCTCTCTGATTTTTGATTTAAGACATTTCCTTGCCTCACAAAGGCTTCCAGTCGCCACTTATGATCCCTTTGCAGAACCCTCAAAGAATGACTTTGAAACTGGGAAATGTAGAGTAAGATTTAACCCTGTGAAACGAATGGACATGTCAGAGAGCAGTTTCTTTGAGTGCTTCTTTCTGTTTTTTATTGGACGTCATTTCACTTTTTGCCATAGTCTTCTATGTGCTCCGAACATCACTCTCTTGGTTTAAAAGTAAAAGTGTTCAAACTGTGCCTTATGAAAAGAAAGTTATAACTCCCTGAGTGGAATGCACACATCACCCAGCAGTTTCTCAGAAAGCTTCCTTCCAGTTTTTATCTGACTGTATTTCCTCTTTCACCATAGGCCCGAAGGTGATCCCAAATATCCCGTCGGGTATCCATCCACGAGGGAGATTTCAAGCTGCATTATGTAAAGAAAGTTTCATCTATGTGAGATGAGTAATCTTAGCAAAAAGCAGATTCACAGAAAGCTTCTTTCCAGTTTTTATCTGAAGATATTTTCTTTTTCTCCACATTCCGGAATGTGCTCCCGAAGGTCCCTTCATGGATCCGTCCATGACAGTTTCCGAGCTGCATAATGTAAAGAAAGCTTTATCTATGTGAGACGATTATAGATATCACAGAGTAGTTTTCTAGAAAGCTTCTTTCCAGTTTTTGTCTGAGGCTATTTCACTTTTCACCATTGGCACGAACATGATCTCGAATATCACTTGGTCCCTGTTTCGCCTAAAGGGTTTCCCCGACACTGTGTGAGAAGAGAGGTATAACGCTGTTACTGGAATGCACACGTCACAAAGCAGTTCCTCAGAAAGCTTCTCTCTAGTTTTGGTCTGAACATATTTCCTTTTTCACCATTAGACTCCAAGTGCTCCCGAATATCCCATCACACGCTAAACATACACAGGGTTAGAAAACTGCTCAATGAAAAAGGAGGCTTATCTGAGAGAGAGGAATTAAGGCGACACAGAGAAGTTTCACAGAAAGCTTCCTTCTGGATTTTACCTGAGGATATTTCTTTCTCCATATTCTAAGGATTGTTCCCAAATATCCTTCCTCAGATTACACAAAAACTGTGATTTCTAGCTGCTCAATCCAAAGAATGGTTTAACTCTAGGAGACGAATACACGCATCACAAAGCAGTTGCTCAGAACGATTCCCTGCAGGTTTCATCGGACGACATTTCCTCGCTCACAACAAGCCTCTGGGCGTCACTAAATATCCCTTCCAGATTTTTCAAAGACAGAATTTCAAAAATGGGCAACATAGCGTAAGCATTAACCCTGTGAAATGAATGCACATATCAGTGAGCTGATTCTTGGAACGCTTCTTCCTCGATTTTATTTGAGTATATTTCACTGTTCGCCATAGTCCTCAATGCATTCTGAAATATCACTTTTTCTGTTTCACAGGAACAGTGTTCAAACACTGCCTTGTGAGAAAAGATGTATAACTCCCTGGGTGGAATGCATACATCGAAAACTAGTTTGTCAGAAAGCTTCTATCCAGTTTTTATCTGAAGATATCTCCTCTTTCACCGTTGGCCTGAATGTGCTCCCAAACGTCCCTTCACGGATCTTTGCCTGACAGAGTTTCCAAACTGCATAATATAATTGAACTTTTAACTATGCGAGAAGAATAAATATATCTAATGCAAAGCAGTTTCACAGAAATCTTCTTTCCAGTTTTTGTCTGAGGATACTTCCCTCTTCACCATAGTCATCGCTATACTCCATAATATCTCTTGGTATCTTTTTCTTCAAAAGGGATTCAGGAATTCTATAGGAGAACAAAGGTATATTTCTGTTAGTGGAATGCAGACATCACAAAGCAGCTCCTCAGAAAGATTCTCTCCAGTCTCTATCCGAAGACGTTTTCTTTCTCACCATAAGCCTCAAAGCCCTCCAGAATATCCCTTCACAGATTAAACAAAAACAGTGTTATGATACAGCTCAATGAAAAGAGAAGCATAACTGTGTGAGCGGAATTCACGTGACACAGAACGGTTTCCCAGAAAGCTTCCTTCTGGTTTCTCTCTGAGGTTATTTCCTTTTCAGTATATTCTAAAGAGCATTCCCAAATGTCCTTTCTGTTTCCACAGAAACAGTGATTTCAAACTGCTCAATCCAAAGAATGATTTAACTCTATGAGATCAATACAAACATCACAAAAGAGTTGCACAGAGCTTCTCTCCGATTTTTGATGTTAGACATTTCCTTGCCTCACACAGGCCTCCGGTCGCCACTTACTATCCCTTCGGAGAAACCTCAAAGACTGACTTTCAAACTGAGAAAAGTACAGTAAGTTTTAACGCTGTGAAAAGAATGGACATGTCAGAGAGCAGTTTCTTTGAGTGCTTCTTTCTGTTTTTTATTGGACGGCATTTCACTTTTTGCCATCGTCTTCAATGTGCTCAGAATATCACTCTATTGGTTTTACAGGAACAGTGTCCAAACTGTTCCTTATGAGAAAAAAGTTCTAACTCTCTGAGTGGAATGGGCACATCACCAATCAGATTATCAGAAAGCTTCTCTCCAGTTTTAATCTGACTATATTTCCTCTTTCACCATAGGAATGTATGTGATCCCAAATATCCCTTCGCGGATCCATCCGTGAGGGAGTTTAAAAGCTGTGTAATGTAAACAAACCTTCATCTATGTGAGATGAATAAACATAGAAAAAAAGAGATTCGCAGAAAGTTTCTTTCTAGTTTTTATATGAAGATATTTCTTTTTTCACCATAGTCCAGAATGTGCTCCCAAAGGTCCTTTCGTGGATGCATCCATGACAGTTTCCAAGCTGCGTAATGTAAGGAAAGCTTTGTCTATGTGAGATAATTACACATATCACAGGGTAGTTTCCTAGAAAGCTTCTTTCCAATTTTTGTCTGAGGCTATTTCTCTTTTCACCATCACATCAACATACTCCCGAATATCACTTGATACCTGTTTCTCCAAAAGGGTTTCCCTGACGTTGAATGAGAAGAAAGGTACAACACTGTGACTGGAATGCACACGTCACAAAGCAGTTTCTCAGATAGCTTCTCTCTAGTTTCGGTCCAAACATATTTCCTTTTCACTGTTAGTCTCAAACTGCTCCCGAATATCTCATCACACACTAAACATACAAAGGGGTGGAAAACTGCTCAATGAAAAGAGAGGATAATATGAGAGGAAATAAGATGACACAGAGCAGTTTCACAGAAAGCTTTTCTGGATTTTACCTGAGGATATTTCTTTCTCCATATTCTAAGGATCATTCCCAAATGTCCTTCCTCACATTCTACTAAAACAGTGATTTCAAGCTGCTCAATTCAAAGAATGGTTTAACTCTAGGAGACAAATACACACATAGCAAAGCAGTTGCTCAGAACATTTCTCTGCAGGTTTCATCGGACAATGTCTCCTCACTCACCATAAGCCTCCGGGCATCACTAAATATCCCTTCACAGATATTTAAAAGGCAGAGTTGTGAAACTGGACAACATAGAGTACACATTAACTCTGTGAAGTGAATGCACATAGCAGAGAGCAGATTCCTGGAATGCTTCTTCCTCGATTTTATTTCAGCATATTTCACTCTTCTCTGTAGTCCTCAATGCGTTCCAAAATATCACTTTTTTGGTTTCACAGGAACAGTGTTCAAACACTACCTTGTGAGAAAGGTGGTATATCTCCCTGAGTGGGATGCATATATCACAAAGTAGTTTCTCAGAAGCTTTTAACCAGTTTTTATCAGAAGATATCTCCTCTTTCAACATAGGCCTGAATGTGCTCCCGAACGTTCTTTCGCGGATCTGTGCATGACGGAGTTTCCAAACTATGTAATATAATTAAACTTTTACTTATACGAGAGAAATAAATATATCTAACACAAAGCAGTTTCACAGAAATCTTCTTTCCAGGTTGTGTCTGAGGAGATCTTTTTATTCACCATAGTCGTCACTATATTCCTGAATGTCTCTTGGTAGCTTTTTCTCCAATAGGTATTCCGGAATCCTCTAGGAGAAGAAAGGTATATTTCTGTGAGTGGAATGCAGATGTCACGAAGCAGCTCCTCAGAAAACTTCTCTCCGGTTTCTATCTGAGGATGTTTCCTTTCTCACCGTAAGCCTCAAAGGCCTCCAGAGTATCCCTTAGTAGACTAAATAAAAACAGTGTTATGATATAGCTCAATGAAAAGAGAAGTTTAACTGTGTGAGCAGAATTCACGTGACACAGAGCAGTTTCACAGAAAGCTTCCTTCTGGTTTCTCTATGAGGTATTTCTTTTTCAGGATATTCTAAAGAGCGTTTCCAAATGTCCTTTCTCAGATTCCACAGAAACAGTGATTTCAAACTGCTCAATCCAAAGAATGATTTACTTCTATGTGATGAATACAAACATCACAAAGAGGGGCAGAAATCTTCTCTTCGATATTCGATGGAAGACATTTCCTTGCCCCACAGAGGCCACCGGCTGTCACTTACTATCCCTTTGCAGAATACTCAAAGACCAACTTTCAAACTTGGAAATGTAAAGTAAGCTTTAACCTTGTGAAAAGAATGGACATGTCAGGGAGCAGCTTCTTCGAGTGCTGCTTTCTGTTTTTTATTGGACGTCATTTTACTTTTTCCCATCGTTTTCAATGTGCTCCGAATATCACTCTTTTGGTTTCACAGGAACAGTGTTCAAACTGTCCCTTATGAGAAGAAAGTTATAACTCCCTGAGTGGAATGCTCACATCACCAAGCAGTTTCTCAGGAAGCTTCTCTCCAGTTCTTATCTGACTATATTTGCTATTTCACCATAGGCCCGAATGTGATCCCAAATATCGCTTCGCAGATCCATCCACGAGGAAGTTTCCAAGGTGCGTAATGTAAAGAAAGCTTCATGCTTGTGAGATAAATAAACATATCAAAAAGCAGATTCACAGAAAGCTTCTTTCCAGTTTTTATCTGAAGATGCTCCTTTTACACCATAGTCCAGAATGTGCTCCTGAAGGTCCCTTTGTGGATCCGTCCATGACAGTTTCCAACCTGCGTAATGTAAATAAAGCTTTACCTATATGAGATGATTACACATATCCCAGAGTAGTTTCCTAGAAAGGTTCTTTCCAGTTTTTGTCTGAAGCTATTTCCCTTTTCACCAACGGCAGCAACATGCTCCCAAATATCACTTGGTACCTGTTTATCCAAAAGGGCTTCTCCGACGCTGCATGAGAAGAAAGATATAACACTATGACTGGAATGCACACATCACAAAGCAGTTCCTCGGACACCTTCTTTCCAGTTTTGGTCTGAAGATATATCCATTTTAGCCATTAGCCTCAAAGTGCTCCCGAATATCCTATCACACGCTAAACATGCACAGGGTTAGAAAACTGCTCAATGAAAAGGGAGGCTTATCAGAGTGAGAAGAATTAAGATGACACAGAGCAGTTTCACAGAAAGCTTCCTTCTGGATTTTACCTGAGGATATTTTTTTCTCCATATAATAAGGGTCGATCCAAATGTCCTTCCTCAGATTCCACAGAAACCGTGATTTCACATTGCTCCATCCAAAGAATGGTTTAACTCTAGGATACGAATACACACATTGCAAAGCAGTTGCTCAGAACGTTTCTCTGCAGATTTCATCCGAAGACGTTTCCTCGCTCACCACAAGCCTCCGGGCGTCACTAAATAATCCTTCACAGATTATTCAAAGACAGAGTTTCGAAACTGGGCAACATAGAGTAAGCATTAACTCTGTGAAGTGAATGCACATATCAGAGATCAGATTCTTGGAACGCTTCTTCCTCTATTTTACTTCTGTATATTTCACTATTCACCATAGTCCTCAATGTGCCCCGAAATATCAGTTTTTCGGTTTCAAAGGAGCAGTGTTCTAACACTGCCTTGTGAGAAAAGAGGTATAAGTCTCTGAGTGGAGTGCATACACCACAAAGTAGTTTTTCAGAAAGCTTCTATCCAGTTTTTATCTGAAGATATGCCCTCTTTCACCGTAGGCCTGAATGTGCTCACTAATGTCACTTTCCGGATCCATTCATAAGGGAGTTTCCAAACTTCGTAATGTAAGAAAAGTTTAACTATGCGAGATGAATAAGTATATCTAAAACAAAGCAGTTTCACAGAAATCTTCTTTCCAGTTCTTGTCTGAGGA
Source organism: Piliocolobus tephrosceles (assembly GCF_002776525.5). Classification (NCBI taxonomy): domain Eukaryota; kingdom Metazoa; phylum Chordata; class Mammalia; order Primates; family Cercopithecidae; genus Piliocolobus; species Piliocolobus tephrosceles. The sequence continues at coordinate 125,278 of NW_022334963.1, forward strand.
TATTTCCTTTTTCACCATATCCGTCCCTATACTCCCAAATGTCTCTTGGTAGGTTTAAGTCCAAAAGGATTTTCGGAATCCTCTATGATAAGAAACGTATATTTCTGTGAGTGGAATGCACATGTCACAAGGCAGCTCCACAGAAAGCTTCTCTCAATTTTCTATCTAAAGACGTTTCCTTTCTCACTTAATTCTCAATTCCCTTCAGAGTATCCCTTCGAAGACTATGCAAAAACAGTGTTACGATACAGATGAATGAAAAGAGAAGCTTACCTCTGTGAGCAGAATACACGTGACAAAGGTCAGTTTCACAGAAAGCTTCCTTCTGGTTTCTCTCTGAAGTTATTTCTTATTCAGTATACTCTAAAGAGCGTTTCCAAATGTCCTTTCTCAGATTCCACAGTAACAGTGATTTCAAACTGCTCCATCCAAACAATGATTTAACGTTATGAGATGAATGCAAACATCACAAAAGAGTTGCACAGAAAGCTTCTCTCCGATTTTCCATGGAAGACATTTCCTTGCCTCACACAGGCCTCCGGTCTCCACTTACCATCCCTTAGCAGAACCCTGAAAGACCAACTTTCAAACAGGGAAATGTAGAGTAAGCTTTAACACTGTGAAAAGAATGGACATGTCAGAGAGCAGTTTCTTCGAGTGCTTCTTTCTGTTTTTTTATTGGACGACATTTCACTTTTTGCCAGTCTTCAATGTGCTCCGAATATCACTCTTTTGGTTTTCCAGGAACAGTGTTCAAACTGTGCCTTATGAGAAGAAATTTATAACTCTCTGAGTGAAATGCACACATCACCAAGCAGTTTCTCCGAAAGCTTCTCTCCAGTTTGTATGTTACTATATTTCCTCCGTCACCACAGGCCTGAATGTGATCCCAAATATCCCTTCGCGGATCCATCCACGAGGGAATTTCCAAACTGCGTAATGTAAAGAAAGCTTCATCTTTGTGAGATGAATAAACATAGCAAAAAGGAGAGTCACAGAAAGCGTCTTTCCAGTGTCTGCCTGATGATATTTTCTTTCTCACCGTAGTCCAGAATGTGCTCCCGAGGTCCCTTCGTGGATCCGTCCACGACAGATTCCTAGCTGCGTAATGTACAGAAAGCTTTATCTATGTGAGATGATTACACATATCACAGAGAAGTTTCCTAGAAAGCGTCTTTCCAGTTTTGGTCTGAGGCTACTTCCCTTTTCACCATCTGCATAAACATTCTTCCGAATATAACTCGGTAGCTGTTTCTCCAAAAGGGATTCCCTGACACTGAAGGAGAAGAGAGGTATAACACTGTGACTGGAATGCACATGTCACAAACTAGTTTCTCGGAAAGCTTCTCTCCAGTTTTGGTCTGAACGTATTTCCTTTTTCACCATTAGCCTCAAAGTGCTCCCACATATCCCATTACACCCTAAACATACACAGGGTTCAAAAAAACTGCTCAAGGAAAAGAGAGGCTTAACTGAGTGAGAGGAATTAAGAAGACACAGGGCAGTTTCACAGAAAGCTTCCTTCTGGATTTTACCTGAGGATATTTCTTTCTGCATAATCTAAGGTTCGTTCCCAAATGTCCTTCCTCAGATTCCACAAAAACAGTGATTTCAAGCTGCTCAATCCAAAGAATGGTTTAACTCTAGGATACGAATACACACATTGCAAAGCAGTTGCTCAGAACGTTTCTCTGTAGATTTCATCCGAAGACGTTTCCTCGCTCACCACAAGCCTCCGGGCGTCACTAAATATCCCTTCACAGATTCTTCAAAGACAGAGTTTCAAAACTGGGAACCATAGAGTAAGCATTAACTCTGTGAAGTTTATGCACATATCAGAGAGCAGATTCTTGGAATCCTTCTTCCTCGTTTTTTTTTTTTTATTTTTTTTTTTTTTTGAGACGGAGTCTTGCTCTGTCGCCCGAGCTGGAGTGCAGTGGCCAGATCTCAGCTCACTGCAAGCTCCGCCTCCCGGGTTTACGCCATTCTCCTGCCTCAGCCTCCGGAGTAGCTGGGACTACAGGCGCCCGCCACCTCGCCCGGCTAGTTTTTTGTATTTTTAGTAGAGACGGGGTTTCACCGTGTTAGCCAGGATGGTCTCGATCTCCTGACCTCGTGATCCGCCCGTCTCGGCCTCCCAAAGTGCTGGGATTACAGGCTTGAGCCACCGCGCCCGGCCTTCCTCGTTTTTTTTAAGTTTATTTCACTTTTTGCCATAGTCCTCAATGTATTCCAAAATATCACTTTTTCGTTTTCATAGGAACAGTGTTCAAACACTGTCTTGTGAGAAAAGAGGTATATCTCCCTAAGTGGAATGCATACATCACAAAGTAGTTTCTCTGAAAACTTCTATCCAATTTTTATCTGAAGATATCTCCTCTTTCACCCTAGGCCTGAATATGCTCCCGAATGTCCCTTCACAGATCCGTGCATGACGAAGTTTCCAAACAGCATAATATTAGAAAAGTTTCAACTGTGTGAGATGAATAATATATCTAACACAAAGCAGTTTCACAGAAATCTTCTTTCCTGTTTTTGTCGGAGGATACTTCCTTTCTCACCATACCCGTCCCTATACTCCCGAATGTCTCTTAGTAGCTTCTTTTCCAATAGGGATTCCGGAATCCTCTAGGGGAAGAAATTTATATTTTTGGGAGTGGAATTCACAACTCAGAAAGCAGCTCCTCAGAAACTTTCTCTGCAGTTTCTATCTGAAGAAGTTCCCTTTCTCACCATAAGACTCAAAGCCCTCTAGAATATCCCTTCACAGACTAAACAAAAGCAGTGTTATGATACAGCTTAATGGAAAGAGAAGCATAACTGTGTGTGCAGAATTCACGTGACACAGAGCAGTTTCACAGAAAGCTTCTTTTTGTTTTCTCTCTGAAGTTATTTCTTTTTCAGGATATTCTAAAGCATGTTTCCAAATGTCCTTTCTCAGATTCAGCAGAAACAGTGATTTCAAACTGCTCAATGCAAAGAATCATTTAACTCAATGGGATGAATACAAACATCACAAAAGAGTTCCACAGAAATATTCTCTGCACTTCTCGATGGAAGACATTTCTTTGTTTGACACAGGCCTCCAGTTGTCACTTGCTATCCCTTCGCAGAAGCCTCTAAGGCCAATTTTCAAACTAGGAAATGTAGAGTAAGCATTAACCCCGTGAAAAGAATGGACATGCCAGAGAGCAGTTTCTTGAAGTGCTTCTGTCTGTTTTTTATTGGACGACATTTCAGTTTTTGTGATAGTCTTCAATGTGCTCCGAATATCACTCTTTTAGTTTTAAAGGCACAGTGATCAAAATGTGCCTATGAGAAGAAAGTTATAACTCCCTGAGTGGAATGCACATATCACCAAGTATTTTCTCAAAAAGATTCTCTCCAGTTTTTATCTGAGTATATGTCCTATTTCACCATAGTCCAGAATGTGATCCCAAATATCCCTTTGCAGATCGATCCACGAGGGAGTTTCCAATCTGCGTAATGTAAAGAAACCTTCATCTAAGTTAGATGAATAAACATAGCAAAAATCAGATTCACAGAAAGCTTCTTTTCAGTTTTTATCAGAAGATATTTCCTTTTTCACCACAGTCCAGAATGTGCTCCTGAAGGTCCCTTCATGGACACATCCATGACAGTTTCCAAGATGCGTAACGTAAAGGAAGCTTTATCTATATGAGATAATTACACATATCACAGAGTAGTTTCCTAGAAAGCTTGTTTCCAGTTTCTGTCTGAGGCTATTTCCCTTTTCACCATCGCCATCAACATGCTCCCGAATATCACTTAGCACCTCTTTCTCCAACAGGGCTTCCCCGACGCTGTCTGAGAAGAGAGGTATAACACTGTGACTGCAATGCACACCTCACAAAGCAGTTCCTCAGAAAGCTTCTCTCCAGTTTCGGTCTCATCATATTTCCTTTATCTCCGTAAACCTCAAAGTGCTCCTGAATATCCCATCACACGCTAATCATACACAATGCTAGAAAACTGCTCAAAGAAAAAGGAGGCTTAACGGAGTGAGAGTAATTCGGACGATACAGAGCAGTTTCACAGAAAGCTGCCTTCTGGATTTTACCTGAGGACATTTCTTTCTCCATATTCTAAGGATTGTTTCCAAATGTCCTTTCTCAGATTCCAAAAAACAGTGATTTTAAGCTACTCAATCCAAAGAATGGTTTAACTCTAGGAGACGAATACAAATATCATGAAGCAATTGCTCGGAACGTTTCTCTTCAGGTTTCATCGGAAGACTGTTCCTCACTCACCACAGGCCTCCAGGCTTCACTAAATATCCCTTCACAGATTCTTCAAAGACAGAGTTTCGAAACTGAGCAACATAGAGTAAGCATTAACTCTGTGAAGTGAATGCACATATCAGAGAGCAGATTCCTGGATCGCTTCTTCCTCGATGTTATTTCAGTATATTTCACTAATCGCCATAGTCCTCAATGCGTTCCAAAATATCACTTTTTCGCTTTCACAGGAACAGTGTTCAAACACAGCCTTGGGAGAAAAGAGGTATAACTCCCTGAGTGGAATGCATACATCACAAAGTAGCTTCTCAGAAAGTTTGTCCAGTTTTTATCTGAATGTATCTCCTCTTTCACCATAGACCTGAATGTGCTCCCGAATGTCCCTTCACGGATCTGTGCCTGATGGAACAGATTAAAGTTTTAACTATACGAGATGAATAAATATGTCTAACAGAAGGCAGTTTCACAGAAATTTTTCCAGTATTTGTCTGAGGATATTTCCTTTTTCACCAGAGACTTCACGATACTCCCGAACATCCCTTGGTAGCTTTTTCTCTAAAAGGGATTCTGGAATCCTCTAGGAGAATAAAGGGATATTTCTGTGAGTGGAATACACACGTCACAAAGCAGCTCCTCAGAAAGCGTCTCTCAAGTTTCTATCTGAAGACGTTTCTTTTCTCATGGTAAAGCTCAAGGCCCTCCAGAATATCTCTTCGCAGACTAAATAAAAACAGTGTTATGATACAGCTCAATGAAAAGGGAGGCTTAGGGGGCGGAGCAAGATGGCAGAATAGGAACAGCTTCAGTCTCCATCTCCCAGCGTGAGCGACACAGAAGACAGGTGATTTCTGTGTTTTCAACTGAGGTATTGGGGTCATCTCACTCGGGAGTGCCGGACAATCGGTGCTGGTCAGCTGCTGCAGCCGAACCTGTGAGAGCTGAAGCAGGGCGAGGCATCGCCTCACCTGGGAAGCGCGAGGGGGAAGGGAGTCCCTTTTCCTAGCCAGGGGAACTGAGACACACAACACCTGGAAAATCAGGTAACTCCCACCCCAATACAGTGCTGTAACACTGGCACACCAGAGATTATATCCCACACCTGGACGGGAGGGCCCCACGCCCACGGAGCCTCCCTTCTTGCTAACACAGCAGTCTGCGGCAATCTAACCGCAAGGCAGCAGCGAGGCTGGGGGAGTGGCGCCCGCCATCGCTGAGGCTTAAGTAGGTAAATAAAGCCGCTGGGAAGCTCGAACTGGGTGGAGCTCACAGCAGCTCAAGGAAACCTGCCTGTCTCTGTAGACTCCACCTCTGGGGACAGAGGTCAGCTAAAGCAGCAGAGGCCTGTCCAGATGCGAACGACTCTGTCTGACAGCTTTGAAGAGAGCAGTGGATCTCCCAACACGGAGGTTGAGATCTGAGAAGGGGCAGTCTGCCTGCTCAAGTGGGTCACTGACCCCTGAGTAGCCTAACTGGGAGACATCCCCCACTAGGGGCAGTCTGACACCCCACGCCTCACAGGGTGGAGTACACCCCTGAGAAGAAGCTTCCAAAGCAAGAATCAGACAGGTGCACACGCTGTTCAGCAATATTCTATCTTCTGCAACCTCTGCTGCTGATACCCAGGAAAACAGGGTCTGGAGTGGACCTCAAGCAATCTCCAACAGACTTATAGCTGAGGGTCCTGACTGTCAGATGGAAAACTATCAAACAGGAAGGACACCTATATCAAAACCCCATCAGTACGTCACCATCATCAAAGACCAGAGACAGATAAAACCACAAAGATGGGGAAAAAGCAGGGCAGAAAAGCTGGAAATTCAAAAAATAAGAGCGCATCTCCTCCTGCAAAGGAGCACAGCCCATTGCCAGCAACGGATCAAAGCTGGTCAGAGAATGATTTTGATGAGATGAGAGAAGAAGGCTTCAGTCCATCAAACCTCTCAGAGCTAAAGGAGGAATTACGTACCCAGCGCAAAGAAACTAAAAATCTTGAAAAAAAAGTGGAAGAATTGACAGCTAGACTAATTAATGCAGAGAAGGTCATAAACGAAATGACAGAGATGAAAACCATGACACGAGAAATACGTGACAAATGCACAAGCTTCAGTAACCGACTCGATCAACTGGAAGAAAGAGTATCAGCGATGGAGGATCAAATGAATGAAATGAAGCGAGAAGAGAAACCAAAAGAAAAAAAGAAGAAAAAGAAATGAACAAAGCCTGCAAGAAGTATGGGATTATGTCAAAAGACCAAATCTACGTCTGATTGGGGTGCCTGAAAGTGAGGGGGAAAATGGAACCAAATTGGAAAACACTCTACAGGATATCATCCAGGAGAACTTCCCCAACCTAGCAGGGCAGGCCAACATTCAAATTCAGGAAATACAGAGAACGCCACAAAGATACTCCTCCAGAAGAGCAACTCCAAGACACATAATTGCCAGATTCACCAAAGTTGAAATGAAGGAAAAAATCTTAAGGGCAGCCAGAGAGAAAGGTCGGGTTACCCACAAAGGGAAGCCCATCAGACTGACAGCAGATCTCTCGGCAGAAACTCTACAAGCCAGAAGAGAGTGGGGGCCAATATTCAACGTTCTTAAAGAAAAGAATTTTAAACCCAGAATTTCATATCCAGCCAAACTAAGTTTCATAAGTGAAGGAGAAATAAAATTCTTTACAGATAAGCAAATGCTTAGAGATTTTGTCACCACCAGGCCTGCCTTACAAGAGACCCTGAAGGAAGCCCTAAACATGGAAAGGAACAACCGGTACCAGCCACTGCAAAAACATGCCAAAATGTAAAGACCATCGAGCCTAGGAAGAAACTGCATCAACTAATGAGCAAAATAACCAGTTAATATCATAATGGCAGGATCAAGATCACACATAACAATATTAACCTTAAATGTAAATGGACTAAATGCTCCAATTAAAAGACACAGACTGGCAAACTGGATAAAGAGTCAAGACCCATCAGTCTGCTGTCTTCAGGAGACCCATCTCACATGCAGAGACATACATAGGCTCAAAATAAAAGGATGGAGGAAGATCTACCAAGCAAATGGAGAACAAAAAAAAGCAGGGGTTGCAATCCTAGTCTCTGATAAAACAGACTTTAAACCATCAAAGATCAAAAGAGACAAAGAAGGCCATTACATAATGGTAAAGGGATCAATCCAACAGGAAGAGCTAACTATCCTAAATATATATGCACCTAATACAGGAGCACCCAGATTCATAAAGCAAGTCCTTAGAGACTTACAAAGAGACTTAGACTCCCATACAATAATAATGGGAGACTTCAACACTCCACTGTCAACATTAGACAGATCAACGAGACAGAAAGTTAACAAGGATATCCAGGAATTGAACTCATCTCTGCACCAAGCGGACCTAATAGACATCTATAGAACTCTCCACCCCAAGTCAACAGAATATACATTCTTCTCAGCACCACATCACACTTATTCCAAAATTGACCACATAATTGGAAGTAAAGCACTCCTCGGCAAATGTAAAAGAACAGAAATTATAACAAACTGTCTCTCTGACCACAGTGCAATCAAACTAGAACTCAGGACTAAGAAACTCAATCAAAACCGCTCAACTACATGGAAACTGAACAACCTGCTCCTGAATGACTACTGGGTACATAACGAAATGAAAGCAGAAATAAAGATGTTCTTTGAAACCAATGAGAACAAAGATACTACATACCAGAATCTCTGGGACACATTTAAAGCAGTGTGTAGAGGGAAATTTATAGCACTAAGTGCCCACAACAGAAAGCAGGAAAGATCTAAAATTGACACTCTAACATCACAATTAAAAGAAATAGAGAGGCAAGAGCAAACACATTCAAAAGCTAGCAGAAGGCAAGAAATAACTAAGATCAGAGCAAAACTGAAGGAGATAGAGACACAAGAAACCCTCCAAAAAATCAATGAATCCAGGAGTTGGTTTTTTGAAAAGATCAACAAAATTGACAGACCGCTAGCAAGGCTAATAAAGAAGAAAAGAGAGAGGAATCAAATAGATGCAATAAAAATTGATAAAGGGGATATCACCACCGACCCCACAGAAATACAAACTACCATCAGAGAATACTATAAACACCTCTACGCAAATCAACTAGAAAATCTAGAAGAAATGGAGAATTTCCTGGACACGTACACTCTTCCAAGACTAAACCAGGAAGAAGTTGAATCCCTGAATAGACCAATAGCAGTCTCTGAAATTGGGGCAACAATTAATAGCCTACCCACCAAAAAAAGCCCAGGACCAGACGGATTCACAGCTGAATTCTACCAGAGGTACAAGGAGGAGCTGGTACCATTCCTTCTGAAACTATTCCAATCAATAGAAAAAGAGGGAATCCTCCCTAACTCATTTTATGAGGCCAACATCATCCTGATACCAAAGCCTGGCAGAGACACAACAAAAAAAGAGAATTTTAGACCAATCTCCCTGATGATCATCGATGCAAAAATCCTCAATAAAATCCTGGCAAACCGGATTCAGCAGCACATCAAAAAGCTTATCCACCATGATCAAGTGGGCTTCATCCCTGGGATGCAAGGCTGGTTCAACATTCGCAAATCAAT
>NW_022334963.1:134150-175770 GCF_002776525.5 Piliocolobus tephrosceles
ATTAAACTAAAGAGCTTCTGCACAGCAAAAGAAACTACCATCAGAGTGAACAGGCAACCAACAGAACGGGAGAAAATTTTTGCAATCTACTCATCTGACAAAGGGCTAATTTCCAGAATCTACAAAGAACTCAAACAAATATACAAGAAAAAAACAAACAACCCCATCAAAAAGTGGGCAAAGGATATGAACAGACATTTCTCAAAAGAAGACATTCATGCAGCCAACAGACACATGAAAAAATGCTCATCATCACTGGCCATCAGAGAAATGCAAATCAAAACCACAATGAGATACCATCTCACACCAGTTAGAATGGCAATCATTAAAAAATCAGGAAACAACAGGTGTTGGAGAGGATGTGGAGAAATAGGAACACTTTTACACTGTTGGTGGGATTGTAAACTAGTTCAACCGTTATGGAAAACAGTATGGCAATTCCTCAAGGATCTAGAACTAGATGTACCATATGACCCAGCCATCCCACTACTGGGTATATACCCAAAGGATTATAAATTATGCTACTACAAAGACACATGCACACGTATGTTTATTGCGGCACTATTCACAATAGGAAAGACTTGGAATCAACCCAAATGTCCATCAGTGACAGACTGGATTAAGAAAATGTGGCACATATACACCATGGAATACTATGCAACCATAAAAAACGATGAGTTTGCATCCTTTGTAGGGACATGGATGCAGCTGGAAACCATCATTCTTAGCAAACTACCACAAGAAGAGAAAATCAAACACCACATGTTCTCACTCATAGGTGGGAACTGAACAATGAGCTCACTTGGACTCGAGAAGGGGAACATCACACAATGGGGTCTGTCATGGGGAGGGGGGAGGGGGGAGGGATTGCACTGGGGAGTTATACCTGATATAAATGATGAATTGATGGGTGCTGACGAGTTGATGGGTGCAGCACACCAACATGGCACATGTATACATATGTAACAAACCTGCACGTTATGCACATGTACCCTATCACTTAAAGTATAATAAAATAAAAAAAAAAAGAAAAGAAAAGAGAGGCTTAACTGTGTGAGTGGAATTCACGTGACAGAGGGCAGTTTCACAGAAAGCTTCCTTCTGGTTTCTCTCTGAGGTTAATTCTCTATAAGGATATTTCTAAGAGCATTTCCAAATGTCCTTTCTCAGATTACACAGAAACAGTGATTTCAAACTGCCCAATCCAAATAATGATTTAACTCTATGAGATGAATACAAACATCACAAAAGAGTTATGCAGAAAGGTTCTTTCCGATTTTTGATGGAAGACATTTCCTTGCCTCACACAGCCCTCTGGTTGCCACGTAAAATGCCTTTGCAGAACCCTCAAAGACTGACTTTCAAACTGGGAAATGTATAGTAAGCTTTAACCCTGTGAAAAGAATGGACATGTCAGAAAGCATTTTCTTCGAGTGCTTCTTTCTGTTTTTTATTGGACGTCATTTCTCTTTTTGCCATAATCTTCAAAGTGCTCTGAATATCACTATATTGGTTTACAGGAACAGTGTTCAAACTATGCCTTATGAGAAGAAATTTAAAACTCCCTGAGTGGAAGGTACACATCACCAAGCAGTTTCTCAGAAAGCTTCTCTCCAGTTTTTATCTAACTATATTTCCTATTTCACCATAGCCCCAAAGGTGATTCCAAATATTCCTTCGCGGATCCATCCACGAGTGAGTTTCCAAGCTACGTAATGTAAAGAAAGCTTCATCTACGTGAGATGAATAAACATAGCAAAACCAGATTCACAGATAGCTTCTTTCCAGTTTTTATCTGAAGATATTTCCTTTTTCATCATAGTCCAGAATGTGCTCCGAAAGGTCCATTCGTGGATCCGTCCATGACAGTGTCCGAGCTGCGTAATGTAAAGAAATCTTTATGTATGTGAGATGATTACAGGTTTCACACAGTAGTTTCCTAGAAAGCTTCTTTCAAGTTTTTGTATGAGGCTATTTCCCTTTTCACCATCAGCATCAACATGCTCTGGAATATCTCTTGGTACCTGTTTCTTTGAAAGGGTTTCCCTGACGCTGTATGAGAAGAGAGGTATAACATGGTGACTGGAATGCACACATCACAAAGCAGTTCCTTGGAAAGCTTCTCTCCAATTTCCGTCTGAACATATTTTCTTTTTCACAGTTAGCCACAAAGTGCCTCCAAATATCCCATCACACGCTAAACATACACATTGCTAGAAAACTGCTCAGTGAAAAGGGACGCTTAAAGGAGCGAGAGTATTTAAGATGACACAGCGCAGTTTCACAGAAACTTTCCAACTGGATATTTCCTGAGGATATTTCTTTCTCCATATTCTAAGAATCGTTCCCAAATGTCCTTCCTCAGATTCCACGAAAACTGTGATTTGAAGTTGCGAAATCTAAAGAATGGTTTTACTCTATGAGACGAATATACACATCGCAAAGCAGTTGTTCAGAACGTTTCTCTGCCGGTTTCATTGGAAGACGTTTCCTCGCTCACCACAGGCTTCTGGCGTCACTAAATATCCCTTCACAGATTCTTCAAAGACAGAGTTTCGAAACTGGGCAACATCAAGTAAGCATTAACTCTGTGAAGTGAATGCACATATCAGAGAGCAGATTCTTGGAACGTTCTTCCTCGATTTTAATTCAGTATATTTCACTACCCACCATAGTCCTCAGTGCGTTCCAAAATATCACTTCTTCGGTTTCTCAGGAACAGTGTTCAAACACTGCCTTGTGAGAAATGAGATATAACTCCTTGAGTGGAATGCGTACATCACAAAGTAGTTTCTCAGAAAGCTTCTATCCAGTTTTTATCTGAAGATATCTCCTCTTTCACCGTAGACCAGAATGTGCTCCCAAATGTCCCTTCGCAGATATGTACATGATGGAGTTTCCAAACTGCATAATATAATTAAATTTTTAAGTATGCAAGACGAATAAATATATGTAACACAAGGCAGTTTCCCAGACATATTCTTTCCATTTTTTGTCTGAAGATATTTCCTTTTTCACCATAGTCGTCGCTATACTACCGGATGTCTCTTGGTAGCTTTTCCTCCAAAAGGGATTCTGGAATCCTCTAGGAGAAGAAAGGTATATTTCTGTGAGTGGAATGCACACGTCATAAAGCAGCTCCTCAGAAAGCTTCTCTCCAGTTTCTATCTGGAGACGTTTCCTGTCTCACCGTAAGCATCAAAACCCTCCAGAATATCCCTTTGCAGAATAAACAAACACCGTGTTATTATACAGCTCAATGAAAAGAGAAGTTTAACTGTGTGAGCGGAATTCACTTGACACGGAGGCGTTTCACAGAAAGCTTCCTTCTGGTTTCTCTCTGAGGTTATTTCTTTTTCAGGATATTCTAAAGAGCGTTTCCAAATGTCCTTTCTCAGATTCCACAGAAACAGTGATTTCAAACTGCTCAATCCAAAGAATGATTTTACTCTATGAGATGAATGCAAACATCACAAAAGATTTGTGCAGATAGCTTCTCTCCGATTTTCGATGGAAGACATTTCCTTGCTCGACACATGCCTCCAGTTACCACTTACTATCCTTTCGCAAAACCCTCAAAGGACGACTTTCAAACTGGGAAATGTACAATAAGCTTTAACCCTGTGAAAAGAATGGACATGACAGAGAGCAGTTTCTTCGAGTGTCTCTTTTTCTTTTCTGTTAGACGACATTTCACTTTTTGCCATAGTTTTCAATATGCTCTGAATATCACTCTTTTGGTTTTCCAGGAACAATGTTCAAAATGTGCCTTATGAGAAGAAAGTTAAAACTCCCTGATTGGAACGCTCACATCACCAAGCGGTTTTACAGAAAGCTTCTCTCCTGTATTTATGTGACTATATTTCCTTTTTCACCATAGACAGAATGTGATCCTAAATATCTTTTTGCTGATTCATCCACGAGGGAGTTTCCAAGCTGTGTAATGTAAAGAAAGCTTCATCTATCTGAGAAAAATAAACATGGCAAAAAGCAGATTCACAGAAAGCTTCTTTCCAGTTTTTATCTGAAGATATTTCCCTTTTCAACATTGTCCTGAATGTGCTCCCGAAGGTCCCTTCGTGGATCCGTCCATGAGAGTTTCCAAGCTGCGTAATGTAAAGAAAGTTTTATCTATGTGAGATGATTACACATATCATAGAGCAGTTTCCTAGAAAGCATCCTTCCAGTTTTAGTGTGAGGCTATTTCGATTTTCACCATCGGTATCAACATGCTCCCAATTATCACTTGGTACCTGTTTCTCCAAAACGTTTTCCCTGATGCTGTATAAGAGAGTTATAACACTGTGACTGGAATGCACACGTAACAAAGCAGTTCCTCGGAAAGCTTCTGTCCAGTTTTGGTCTTAACATATTTCCTTTTTCACCATAAGCCTCAAAGTGCTCCCGAATATCCCATCACACGCTAAACATACACAGGGTTAGAAAACTGCTCAATGAAAAGAGAGACTTAACTGAGCAATAGGAATTAGGACCATGCAGAGCAGATTCACAGAAAGCTTCCTACTGGATGTTTCCAGAGGCTATTTCTTTCTCCATAATCTAAAGATCATTCCCAAATATCCTTCCTCATATTCCACAAAAACAGTGATTTCAAGCTGCTCAATCCAAAGAATGGTTCAACTCTAGGAGACGAATACACATATCGCAAAGCAGTTGCTCAGAACGTTTCTCTGCATATTTCATTGGAAGACGTTTTCTCGCTCACCACAAGCCTCCAGGCGTCACTAAATATCCCTTCACAGATTCTCCAAAGACAGAATTTCGAAACTGGGCAACATACAGTAAGCATTAACTCTGTGAAGTGAATGCACATATCAGAGAGGAGATTCTTGGAACGCTCCTTCCTCGATATTATTTCAATATATTTCACTACTCGCTATAGTCCTCATTGCATTCCAAAATATCACTTTTTCGGTTTCACAGACACAGTGTTCAAACACTGCCTTGTGAGAAAAGAGGTACACCTCTCTGAGTGGAATGCATACATCATAAAGTGACTTCTCAGAAAGTTTACTATCCAGTTTTTATCTGAAGATATCTCCTCTTTCACCGTAGGCCTGAATGTGCTCCCGAATGTCCCTTCACAGATACGTTCAAGACGGAGTTTCTAAACTGCGTTGTCTAAGAAAAGTTTTGACTATGTGAGATGAATAAGTATATCTAACACAAAGCAGTTTCACAGAAATCTTCTTTCCTTTCTTGTCTGAGAATATTTCCTTTTTCACCATATCCATCCCTGTACTACCGAATGTCTCTTGGTAGCTTTTTTTCCAAAAGGAATTCCGAAATATTCTATGATACCAAAGGTATATTTCTGTGTGAAATGCACATGTCACAAGGCAGCTCCACAGAGAGCTTCTCTCCAGTTTCTGTCTAAAGATGTTTCCTTTCTCACCGTAACCCTTGAAGTGCTCCAGAATATCCCTTCACAGACTAAACAAAAACAGGGGTATGTTACTGATCAATGAAAAGAGAAGCTTCATTGTGTGAGCGGAATTCACGTGACACAGAGTAGTTTAACAGAAAGCTTCTTCTGGATTCTTGCTGATATTATTTAATTTTCAGGGTATTCTAAAGCGCGTTTCCAAATATTCTTTCTCAGATTCCACAGAAGCAGTGATTTCAAACTACTCAATCCAAAGAATGATTTAACTCTCTGAGATGAATGCAGACATCCCAAAAGCGTTGCCCAGAATGCTTCTCTCCAATTTTCGATGGAAGATATTTCCTTGCCTCACTCAGGACTCCGGTTACCACTCACAATCCTCTTACAGAACTCTCACGGACAGAATTTCAAACTGGGAAATGTAGAGTAAGCTTTAACCTAGTGAAAAGAATGGACATGTCAGAGAGCCGGTTCTTCAAGTGCCCGTTTCTGTTTTTTATTGGATAACATTTCACTTTTTGCCATATTTTTCAACGTGCTCTGAATATCACTCTTTTGGTTTTACAGAAACAGTGTTCAAACTATGCCTTATGAGAAGAAAGTTATAACTCCCTGAGTAGAATGCACAGGACACCAAGCAGTTTCTCAGAAAGCTTCTTTCCAGTTTTTACTTGACTATATTTCCTATTTCACCATAGGCCCGAATGTGATCCCAAATATCCCTTCGTGGATCCATCCACGAGGGAGTTTCGAATCTGCGTAATGTAAATAAATCTTCATCTATGTGAGATGAATAAACATAGCAAAAAGCGGATTCACAGAAAACTTCTTTCCACTTTTTATCTGAAGATATTTCCTTTTTCAGCATAGTCCAGAATGTGCTCCCGAAGGTCCCTTAGTGGATACATCCATGACAGTTTCCAGACCGTGTAATGTAAAGAAAGCTTTATCTATGTGAGATGATTACAAATATCACAGAATTATTTCCTATATAGCTTCTTTCCAGTTTCTGTCTGAGGCTAGTTCCCTTTTCACCATTGGCATAAACATGCTTCCAAATATCACTTGGTACCTGTTTCTCCAAAAAGGTTTCCCAGACGCTGTCTGAGAAGAAAGGTATAACACTGTGACCGGAATGCACATGTCACAAAGCAGTTCCTCGGAAAGCTTCTCTCCAGTTTCGGTCTGAATATATTTCTTTCTTCACCGTTAGCCTCAAAGTTGTGCAGAAAGCTTCTTTCCGATTTTCGATGGAAGACACTTCCTTGTCTCACACAGCCCTCCGGTCGCCACTTAAAATTCCTTCACAGAACCCTCAAAGACCGACTTTCAACCTGGGAAATGTAGAGTAAGCTTTAACCCTGTGAAAAGAATAGACATGTCAGAGAGCAGTTTCTTCGAGTGCTTCTTTCTGTTTTTTATTGGATGACATTTCTCTTTTTGCCATAGTCTTCAAAGTGCTCTGAATATCACTCTTTTGGTTTTACAGGACAGTGTTCAATCAGTGCCTTATGAGGAGAAAGATATAAGTCGCTGAGTGGAATGCACACTTCACCAAGCAGTTTCGCAGAAAGCTTCTCTCCACTTTTTATTTGACTATATTTCCTATTTCACCATAGGCTCGTATGTGATCCCAAATATCCCCTCGCCAATCTATCCATGAGGGAGTTTCCAAGCTGCTTTTTGTAAAGAAAGCTTCATCTTTGTGAGATGAGTAAACATAGCAAAAATCAGGTTCACAGTGAGCTTCTTTAAAGTTTTTATCTGAAGATATTTCCTTTTTCATCATAGTTCAGAATGTGCTCCCGAAGGTCCCTTCATGGATCCGCCCATGACAGTTTCCCAGCTGTCTAATGTAAAGAAAGATTTATCTATGTGAGATGATGACACATATCCCAGAGTAGTTTCCTAGAAAGTTTCTTTCCAGTTTTTTCCTGAGGCTATTTTCCTTTTTACCTTCGGCATCAACATGCTCCCTAATGTCACTTGGTACCTGTTTCTTCAGAAGTGTTTCCCTGACGCTGTATGCGAAGAGAGGTATCACACTGTGACTGGAATGCACACGTCACAAAACAGTTCCTCGGAAAGCTTCTCTCCAGTTTCGGTCTGAATATATTTCCTTCTTCACGGTTAGCCTCAAAGTGCAACAAAATATCCCATCACACGCTAAACATACACAGGGCTAGAAAACTACTCAATGAAAAGAGAGGCTTAACGGAGTGAGAGTATTTAAGACGACACAGAGCAGTTTCACAGAAAACTTCCTACTGGATTTCTCCTGAGGATATTTATTTCTCCATATTCTAGGGATCGTTCCCAAATGTCCTTCCTCAGATTTCCCCCCCCCAAAAAAAAAAAAATGATTTCAAGCTGCTCAATCCAAAGAACGGTTGAATTCTAGGAGATGAATACACACATCGCGAAGCAGTTGCTCAGAACGTTTCTCTGCTGGTTTCATTGGAAGACGTTTCCTTGCTCACCACAGGCCTCCGGACGTCACTAAATATCCTTTCACAGATTCTTCAAAGACAGAGTTTCGAAACTGGGCAACATAGAGTAACCATTAACTCTGTGAAGTGAATGCACGTGTCAGAGAGCCGATTCTTGGGATGCTTCTTCCTCGATTTTATTTCAGTTTATTTCACTGTTTGCCATAGTCCTCATTGCGTTCTGAATATCACTTTTTCGTTTTCACAGGAACAGTGTTCAAACACTGCCTTGTGAGAAAGGAGGTGTAATTCCCTGAGTGGAATGCATACATCACAAAGTAGTTTCTCAGAAAGCTTCTATGCAGTTTTTATCTGAAGATATCTCCTCTTTCACCGTAGGCCAGATTGTGCTCCCGAAAGTCCCTTGGCAGATCTGTGCATGATGGAGTTTCCAAAATGCGTGATATAACTAAAGTTTTAGCTATGCGAGATGAATAAATATATCTAACATCAAGCAGTTTCACAGAAATCTTCTTTCCAGTTTTTGTTTGAAGATATTTCCTTTTTCACCATAGTCGTCCCAATACTCCTGAATATCCCTTGGTAGTTTTTTCTCCAAAATGGATTCCGGAATCCTCTATGAGAAGAAAGGTATATTTCTGTGAGTCGAAGGCCCACATCACAAAGCAGCTCCTTAGAAAGCTTCTCTCCAGTTTCTATCTGAGGACCTTTACTTTCTCAACATAAGCCTCAATGCCCTCCGGAATATCCCTTCACGGACTAAACAAAAACAGTGTTATGATACAGCTCAATGAATAGAGAGGCTTAACTGTGTGAGTGGAATTCACTGACATAGAGCAGCTTCACAGAAAGCTTCTTTCTTGTTTCTCTCTGAGGTTATTCCTTTTTAAGGATATTCTAAAGAGCATTTCCAAATGTCTTTTCTCAGATTCCACAGAAACAGTGATTTCAATCTGCTCAATCCAAAGAATGATTTAACTCTATGAGATGAATACAAACATCACAAAATATTTGTGCAGAAAGCTTCTCTCCTACTTTCGATTTAAGATACTTTCTTGCCTCACACAGGCCTCCGGTAGCCACTTCCTATCCCATCGCAGAAACCTCAAAGAACGACTTTCAAACTGGGAAATGTAGAGTAAGCTTTAACCATGTGAAAAGAATGGACATGTCAGTGAGCAGTTTCTTCGTGTGCCTCTTTCTCTTTTTTAATGTACGACATTTCACTTTTTGCCATAATCTTCAATTTGCTCCGAATATCACTCTTTTGGTTTTAAAGGAACAGTGTTCTAACTGTGCCTTATGAGAAGAACGTTATAACTCCTTGAGTGGAATGCACACATCAACAAGCAGTTTCTCAGAAAGCTTTCTTTCAGTTTTTAACTGACTGTATATCCACTTTCATCATAGGCCTGAAAGTTATCCCAAATATACCTCCGCGGATCCATCCACGAGGGAGTTTCCAAGCTGCGTAATGTAAAGAAAGCCTCATCTATGTGCGATGAATAAACATGGCAAAAACAGATTCACAGAAAGCTTCTTTCCAGGTTTTATCTGAGATATTTCCTTTTTCACCGTACTCCAGAATGTGCTCCCGAAGGTCCTTTCGTGGATCCGTCCATTACAGTTTCCAATGTGTGTAATATGAAGAAAGCTTTATGCATGTGAGATGATTACACATATCACAGAGTAGTTTCCTAGGAAGCTTCTTTCCTGTTTTTGTATGAGGCTAGTTCCCTTTTCACCATTGGCATCAACATGATCCCGATTATCACTTGGTACCTGTTTCTCTAAAAGGGTTAACCCGACACTGTATGAGAAGAGAGGTATAACCCTCTGACTGGAATGCACACATCACAAAGCAGTTCCTCGGAAAGCTTCTCTCTGGTTTCTGTCTGAACATATTTCCTTTTTCACTGTAAGCCTCAAAGTGCTCTGGAATATCCCATCACATGCTAAACATACACAGGGTAAGGAAACTGCTCAATGAAAAGAGAGGCTTAACTGAGTGAGAGGATTTAAAACAACACAATGTAGTTTAGCAGAAAGCTTCCTTCTGGATTTTACCTGAGGATATTTCTTTCTCCATATTCTAAGGATCATTACCAAATATCCTTTTTCAGATGCCGCAAAAACAGTGATTTCAACATGCTCAATCCAAAGAATGGTTTAAATCTATAGGACGAATACACACATCGCAAAGCAGTTGCTTAGAACGTTTCTCTGCAGGTTTCATCGGAAGACGTTTCCTCACTCACCAAAAGCCTCTGGACGTCACTAAATATCCCTTGACAGATTCTTCAAAGAGAGAGTTTCGAAACTGACCAACACAGAGGAAGCATTAACTCTGTGAAGTGAATGCACATTTCAGAGAGCAGATTCTTGTAATGCTTCTTCCTCGATATTATTTCAGCATATTTCACTATTCAACATAGTCCTCAATGCGCTCTGAAATATCACATTTTCGGTTTCACAGGAACAGTGTTCAAAAACTGCCTTTTCAGAAAAGAGGTATAACCCCTGAGTGGAATGCATGCATCACAAAACAGTTTCTCAGAAAGCTTCTATCCAGTTTTTATCTGAAGATATCTGCTCTTTCATTGTAGGCCTGAATGAGCTCTCTAATGTCCCTTCACAGATCGGTGCAGGAAGTTGTTTTGAAATAGCACAATATAAGAAACTTTCTAACTCTGTGAGTTTAATACATATATCTAACACAAAGCAGTTTCACAGAAATCTTCTTTTCACTTTTTGTCTGAGGTTATTTCCTTCTTCACCTGAGCCATCCCTATACTCTCAAATGTCTCTTGGTAGCTTCTTATCCAAAAGGGATTCCGGAAACCTCTAGGAAAAGAAAGGTATATTTCTGTGAGTGGAATGTACACATCACAAAGCAGCTCCTCAGAAAGCTTTTTTCCAGTTTCCATCTGAAGGCGTTTACTTTCACACCGTGCATCTCAAAGCGCTCCTGAATATCCCTTCTCAGACTAAACCAAAACAGGGTTATGATACTGCCCAATGAAAAGAGAAGTTTAACTGTGTGAGTGAAATTCACGTGACACAGAGCAGTTTCACAGAAAGCTTCCTTCAGGCACAAAGCAGTTTCACAGCAAACTCCTTTCCAGTTTTTTCTGATGATATTTCCATCATGGACGTGATCCCAAATGTCCCTTCGTGAATATGTGCGTGACAGAGTTTACAACCTGTGTAGTACAGTTTGAGTTTTAACTATGCGAGACGAATGAATATATCTAACACCAAGCAGTTTCACAGAAATCTTCTTTACAGTTTTTGTCTGAGGCTATTTCCCATTTCACCATTAGCATCGAAATGCTCTCGAATATCATTTGGTACCTGTTTCTCCAAAAGGGTTTCCCCGACACTGTATGATAAGACAGGTATATCACTGTGACTGGAATGCACATGTCACAAAGCAGTTTCTCGGAAAGCTTCTCTCCAGTTTCGGTCTGGACATATTTCCTTTTTCACCGTTAGCCTCAAAGTGGTCTGGAATATCTCATCACATGCTAAACATACACAGGCCTACAAAACTGCTCAATGAAAAGAGAGGATTATCTGAGAGGAATTAAGGTAACACAGAGCAGTTTCACAGCAAGCTTCCTTCTGGATTTTACCTGAGGATATTTCTTTCTCCATATTCTGAGGATCGTTCCCAAAAGTCCTTTTTCAGATTCCACAAAAACAGTGATTTCAAGCTGCTCAATCCAAAGAATTGTTTAGCCCTATGAGACAAATACACACATCGCAAAGCAGTTGCTCAGAACGTTTCTCTGCCGATTTCATCGGAAGACATTTCCTCGCTCACCACAAGCCTCTGGGTGTCACTAAATATCCCTTCACAAATTCTTCAAAGACAGAGTTTCGAAACTGGGCAACATAGAGTAAGCATTAACTCTGTGACGTGAATGCACATATCAGAGAACAGATTTTTGAAACGCTTCTTCCTCTATTTTAATTCAGTATATTTCACTCTTCGCCATAGACCTCAATGCATTCTGAAATATCACTTTTTCGGTTTTACAGAAACAGTGTTCAAACACTGCCATGGGAGAAAAGAGGTAGAACACCCTGAGTGGAATGCATACCTCACAAAGTAGTTTCTCAGAAAGCTTCTAAACAGTTTTTATCTGAGGATATCTCCTCCTTTACAGTAGGCCTGAATGTGCTCCCGAATGTCCCTTCGTGGGTCTGCGCATTATGGTCTTTTTAAACTGCATAATATAATTAAAGTTTTAACTATGCCAGATGAATAAATATATCTAACACAAAGCCGTTTCACAGAAATCTTCTTTCCAGTATTTGTCTGAGGATATTTCCTTTTTCACCATAGTCGTTGCTATACTCCCGAATGTCTCTTGGTAGCTTTTTCTCCAAAAGGGATTCTGGAATCCTCTTGGAGAAGAAAGGTATATTTCTGTGAGTGGAATGCACACATCACAAAGCAGCTCCTCAGAAAGCTTCTCTCCAGTTTCTATCTGAAGTCGTTTCCTTTCTCACCGTAAGCCTCAAAGCCTTCCAGTATATCCTTGCACAGAATAAACAAAAACAATGTTATGATACAGCTGAAGGAAAAGAGAAGCGTAATTGTGTGTGCCAAATTTACGTGACACAGAGCAGTTTCATGGAAAGCTTCCCTCTGGTTTCTCTCTGAGTTTATTTCTTTTTCAGGGTATTCTAAAGAGCGTTTCCAAATTTCCGTTCTCAGATTCCACAGAAACAGTGATTTCAAACTGCTCAATCAAAAGAATGATTTAACACTATGGGGTGAACACAAACATCACAAAAGAGTCGTGCAGAAATTTCTCTCCAATTTTCGATGGATGACATTTCCTTGCTAGACACAGGCCTCTGGTCGCCACTTACTATCCCTTCGCATGACCGTAAAAGAACAACTTTCAAACTGGGAAATGTAGAGTAAGCCTTAACCCAGTAAATAGAATGGACATGTCAGAGAGAAGTTTCTTCGAGTCACTCTTTCTGATTTTTACTGGATCACATTTCATTATTTGCCAAAGTCTTCAAAGTGCTCCAAATGTCAGTCTTTTGGTTTTACAAAACAGTGTTCAAACGGTGTCTTATGAGAAGAAAGTTAAAACTCCCGAGTGGAATGCACACATCACAAAGCAGTTTCTCTGAAAGCTTCCTTCCAATTTTTATCTGACTGTATTTCCCATTTCATCATAGCCCCGAAGGTGATCCCAAACATCCTTTCGTGGATCCATCTTTGAGGGAGTTTCCAAGCTGTGTAATGTAAAG
Source organism: Piliocolobus tephrosceles (assembly GCF_002776525.5). Taxonomy (NCBI): domain Eukaryota; kingdom Metazoa; phylum Chordata; class Mammalia; order Primates; family Cercopithecidae; genus Piliocolobus; species Piliocolobus tephrosceles. The sequence goes on from NW_022334963.1 coordinate 147,285, forward strand.
AAAGCTTCATCTATGTGAGATGAATAAACATAGCAAAAAACAGATTCATGTAAAGCTTCTTTCGAGGTTTTATCTGAAGACATTTCCTTTTTCACACAAAGTAGTTTCTCAGAAAGCTTCTATCCAGTTTTGATCTGAAGATATCACCTCTTTCACCATAGGGCTGAATATGCTCCCGAATGTCCCTTTGTGGAACTGTGCATGATGGAGTTTCCAAACAGCATAATATAATTAAAAGTTTTAAATATGCGAGATGAATAAATATATCTTACCCAAAGCAGTTTCACAGAAATCTTCTTTCCAGTTTTTGTCTGAGGATATTTCCTTCATCATAGTCGTCACTATACTCCAGAATATCTCTTCGTAGTTTTTTCTCCAAAAGGGAATCCAGAATCCTCTAGAAGAAGAAAGGTATATTTCTGAGAGTGGAGTGCAGATTGTCACAAAGCAGCTCTTCTGAAATCTTCTCTCCAGTTTCTCTCTGAAGACGTTTCCTGAATCTATGAATAACCTTGGGCAGTATGGCCATTTTCACGATATTGATTCTTCCTATCCATGAGCATGGTATGTTCTTTCATTTGTTTGTGACCTTTTTTATTTCAATGAGCAGTGGTTTGTAGTTCTCCTTGAAGAGGTCCTTTACATCCCTTGTAAGTTGGATTCCTAGGTATTTTATTCTCTTTGAAGCAATTGTGAATGGAAGTTCATTCCTGATTTGACTCTCTGCTTGTCTGTTACTGGTGTATAAGAATGCTTGTGATTTTTGCACATTAATTCTTTCTAGATACATGGCTCTGGTTGTAACATACTATCCCTTTGCAGAATCCACAAAGACCGACTTTCAAACAGGGAAATACAGAGTAAGCTTTAACCCTGTGAAAAGAACAGACATTTTAGAGCAGTTTCCAAGACTGTTTGGTTCCGTTTTTTATTGGACGCCATTTCACTTTTTGCCATAGTCTCGAAAGTGCTCCGAATACCACTCTTTTGGTTTCACAGGAACAGTGTTTAAACTGTGCCTTATGAGAAGGAAGTTATAATTCCCTGAGTGGAATGCACACATCACCAAGCAGTGTCTCAGAATGCTTCCTTCCACTTTTTATCTGACTGTATTTCCTTTTTCAACATAGGCCTGAAGGTGATCCCAAATATCCCTTCGCAGATCCATCCACAAGGGAGCTACCAAGCTACGTAATATAAAGAATGCTTCACCTGTGTGAGATGAATACAAATGGAAAAAAGCAGATTCACAGAAGGCTTCTTTCCAGTTTTTATCTGAAGATATTTCCCTTTTTACCATTGTCGTGAATGTGCTCCCGAAGGTCCCTTCGTGGATCCATCCATGAGAGATTACAAGCTGTGTAGTGTGAAGAAAACTTTATCTATGTGGGATGATTACACATATCACAGAGTAGTTTTCTAGAAAGCTTCTTTCCAGTTTTTTTCTGAGGTTATTTCCCTTTTCACCATCGGCATCAACATGCTCCCGAATATCACTTAGTACCTGTTTCTCCAAAAGGGTTTCCCCGACGCTGTATGAGAAGAGAGGTATAACACTGTGATTGGAATGCACACGTCACAAACATTTCCTCGGAAAGCTTCTCTCCAGTTTCTGTCCGATCATATTTCGTTTTTCACCGTATGCCTCAAAGTGCTCCTGAGTATCCCGTCACACGCTAAACATACACAGGGTTAGAAAACTGCTAAATGAAAAGAGAGGCTTAACTGAGTGAGAGGAATTAAGATGACATAGATCAGTTTCACAGAAAGCTTCCTTCTGGATTTTACCTGAGGATATTTCTTTACCCATATTCTAAGACTCATTCCCAAATGTCCTTCCTCAGATTCCACAAAAACAGTGATTTCATGCTATTCAATCCAAAGAATAGTTTAACTCTAGGAGACCAATAAACACATCACAAAGCAGTTGCTCAGAACTTTTCTCTGCAGATTTCATCGGAAGACATTTCCTCGCTCACCACAAGCCTTCAGGCGTCACTAAATATCCCTTCACAGATTCTTCAAAGACAGAGTTTTGAAACTGGGCAACATAGAGTAAGCATTATCTCTGTGAATTGAATGCACATATCAGATAGCAGATTCTTGGAATGCTTCTTCCTCGATTTTATTTCAGTATAGTTCACTATTTGCCATAATCCTCAATGCGTTCCAAAATATTACTTTTTCGTTTTCAGAGGAACAGTGTTCAAACACTGCCTTGTGTGGAAATAGGTATAACACCCTGAATGGAATGCATACATCACAAAGTGGTTTTTCAGAAAGTTTCTATCCAGTTTTTACCTGAAGATATCTCCTCTTTCACTATATGCCTGAATGTGTTCCTGAATGTCCCTTCGTGGATCTGTGCATGATGAAGTTTCCAAACTGCGTAATATAATTAAAGTTTTATCTAAGAGAGACGAATGAATACATCTAACACAAAGCAGTTTCGCAGAAATCTTCTTTCCAGTTTTTCTCTGGGGAGATTTCCTTTTTCACCATAGTCATCACTATACTCCCAAATATCTCTTGGTACCTTCTTCTCCAAGAGGGAGTCTGGAATCTTCTAGAAGAAGAAAAGTATATTTCTGTGAGTGGAATGCACACGATGCAAAGCAGCTCCTCAGAAAGCTACTCTCCAGTTTTATCTGAAGACGTTTCCTTTCTCACTGGAAGCTTCAAAGCCCTCCAGAATATCCCTTCTCAGACTAAACTAAAACAACGTTATGATACAGCTCAATGAAAAGAGAAGCTTAACTGTGTGAGTGGAATTCACGTGACACAGAGCAGTTTCACAGAAAGCTTCCTTCTGGTTTCTCTCTGAGGTTATTTCCTTTTCAGGATGTTCTAAAGAGCGTTTCCAAATGTCCTTTCTCAGATTCCACTGAAACAGTGATTTCAAACTGCTCATTCCAAAGAATGATTTAACGCTATGAGATGAATACAAACATCAGAAAAGAGTTGCGCAGGAAGCTTCTCTCCAATTTTCGATGGAGGACATTTCCTTGCTCAACACAGGCCTCTGGTCACCACTTACTATCCTTTCGCAGAACTCTCTAAGACCGACTTTCAATCTGGGATATGTAGAGTAAGCTTTAACCCTGTGAAAAGAATGGACATGTCAGAGAGCAGTTTCTTCGAGTGCTTCTTTCTGTTTTTTCTTTGACGACATTTGACTTTTTGCCCTAGTCTTCTAAGTGCTTCGAATATCACTCTTTTGGTTTTACAGGAACAGTGTTCAAACTTGCCTTTTGAGAAGAAAGTTATAACTCCCTGAGTGGAATGCACACATCACCAAGCAGTTACTCAGAAAGTTTCTCTCCAGTTTTTATCTGACTATATTTGCTATTTCACCATAGACCTGAATGTGATCCCAAATATCACTTCACGGATCCATTAATGAGGGAGTTTTCAAGCTGTGTAATGTAAAGAATGCTTCCTCCATGTGAGGTGAATAAACATGGCAAAACGCAGATTCACAGAAAGCTTCTTTCCAGTTTTTATCGGAAGATATTTCCTTTCTCACCGTATTCCAGAATATGCTCCTGAAGGTCCCCTCATGGATCCGTCCATGACAGGTTCCATGCTGCATAACATAAAGAAAGCTTTATCTATGTGAGATGATTACACATATCACAGATTATTTTCCTACAAATTCTTTCCAGTTTTTGTCTGAGGCTATTTCCCTTTTCACCATCAGCAACAACATGCTCCCGAATATCACTTGGTACCTTTTCTAAAAAAGGGTTTCCCCAATGCTGTATGAGAAGAGAGGTATAACACTGTGACTGGAATGTACACGTCACAAAGCAGTTCCTCGGAAAGCTTCTCTCCAGTTTCGGTCTGAACATATTTCCTTTTTCACCATTAGCCTCAAAGTGCTCTGGAATATCCCATCAAATGCTAAACATACACAGGGTTAAAAAACTGCTCAATGAAAAGAGAGGCTTAACTGAGCGAGAGGAATTAAGACGACACAGAGTATTTCAGAGAAAGCTTCATTCTGGATTTTAACTGAGGATATTTCTTTCTCTGTATTCTAAGGATCATTCCCAAATGTCCTTCCTCATTGCCACAAAAACAGTGAATTAAAGCTGATCAATGCAACGAATGGAATAATTTTATGAGACGAATGCACACATCAAAAAGCAGTTGCTCAGAAAGTTTCTCTGCAGAATTCAACGGAAGACGTTTCTTTATTCACCACAAGCCTCCGGGCCTCACTAACTATCCCTTCACAGATTCTTCATAGACAGAATTTTGAAACTGGGCAACATAGAGTATGCATTAACCCTGTGAAGTGAATGCACATATCAGAGAGCAGATTCTTGGAACACTTCTTCCTCAATTTTATTTCAGTATATTTCACTATTCACCATAGTTCTGAATGTGCTCCGAATATCACTTTTTCAGTTTCACAGGAACAGTGTTCAAACACTGCCTTGTGAGAAAAGAAGTATAAGTCCCTGAGTGGAATGCATGCACCACAAAGTAGTTTCTCAGAAAGCTGCTATCCACTTTTTATATGAAGATATCTCCTCTTTCACCATAGTCCTGAAGTTGCTCCTGAATGTCCTTTCGTGGACTCGTTCATGACAGAGTTTCTAAACTGCGTTATATAAGAAAAGTTTTAACTATGCGAGATGAATAAGTATTTCTAACACAAAGCAGTTTCACAGAAATCTTTCCAGTTTTTGTCTGAGTATATTTCTTTTTTAACCATATCCGTCCCTATTCTCCTGAATGTCTCTTGGTAGCTTTTTCTCCAAAAGGAATTCCGAAATCTTCTATGATACCAAAGGTATATTTCTGTTAGTGGAATGCATATGGCACAAGGCAACTCCACAGAAAGCTTCTCTCCAGTTTCTGTCTAAAGATGTTTCCTTTCTCACCATCATCCTCAAAGTGCTCCAGAATATCCCATCGCAGAAAAAACAAAAACAGTGTTATCATACTGATCAATGAAAAGAGAAGCTTAACTGTGTGAGTGAAATTCACGTGACACAGAGTAGTTTCACAGAAAGCTTCATTCTGTATTCTCTCTGATATTATTTCTTTTTCAGGGTATTCTAAAGAGCGTTTCCAAATGTTCTTACTCAGATTCCACAGAAGCAGTGACTTCAACCTGCTCAATCCAAAGAATGATTTAACTCTCTGAGATGAATGCAAACATCATAGACAGGTGCCCAGAAAGCTTTTCTCCAATTTTTGATGGAAGATATTTCCTTGCATCCCTCAGTACTCCGGTTACTACATACAATCCCTTCGCAGAACGCTCAAAGACAGAATTTCAAACTGGGAAATGTAAAGTAAGCTTTAACCCTGTGAAAAGAATGGACATGTGAGAGAGCAGTTTCTTCGAGTGCCTCTTTCTGTTTCTTATTGGATGACATTTTACTTTTTGGCATAGTCTTCAAAGTGCTCCGAATATCCGTCTTTTGGTTTTACAGGAACAGTGTTCAAACTCTGCCTTATGAGAAGAAAGTTATAACTGCCTGAGCAGAATGCACATAATAGCCAGCAGTTTCTCAGAAAGTTTCTCTCCAGTTTTTATTTGACTATAATTCCTGTTTGACCATAGGCCTGAAAGTGATACCAAATATCCCTTTGTGGATCCATCCACAAGGGAGTTTCCAAGCTGCGTAATGTAAAAAAAGCTTCATATATGTGAGATGAATAAACATAGCAAAAAGCAGATTCACAGAAAGCCTCTTTCCAGTTTTTATCAAAAGATATTTCCTTTTTCACCATAGTCCAGAATGTGCTTCTGAAGGTCGATTTGTGGATTCGTCCATGACAGTTTCCATGCAGTGTAATGTAAATAAAGCTTTATCTATGTGAGATGATTACACATATCACAGAGTAGTTTCCTAGAAAGCTTCTTTCCAGTTTTTATCTGAGGCTATTTCCTTTTTCACCATCAGCATCAACGTGCTCCCGAATATCACTTGGTACCTGTTTCTCCAAAAGGATTTCCCTGACGCTGTGTGAAAAGAGAGGTATAACACTGGGAGTGGAATGCACACATCACAAAGCAGTTCCTCGGAAAGCTTCTCTCCAGTTTCGGTCTGAACATATTTCCTTTTTCATCATTAGCCTAAAAGTGCTCCCGAATATGCCATCACACACTAAATATACACAGGGCTAGAAAACTGCTCAATGAAAAGAGAGGCTTATCTGAGTGAGAGGAATTAAGACGACACAGAACAGTTTCACAGAAAGCTTCCTTCTGGATTTTATCTGTGGATATTTCTTTCTCCATGTTCTAAGGATCATTCCCAAAGGTCCTACCTCAGATTCCACAAAAACAGTGATTTCAAGCTGTTCAATCCAAAGAATGGTTTAACGCTATGAGAGGAATTCACACATCACAAAGCCATTGTTCAGAACGTTTCTTTGGCGGTTTCATCGGAAGGCGTTTGCTTGCTCACCAAAAGCCTCTGGTCGTCACTAAATATCATTTCACAGATTCTTCAAAGACAGAGTTTCGAAACTGAGCAACGTAGAGTAAGCATTAACCCTGTGAAGAGAATGCACATATCAGAGAGCAGATTCTTGGAACGCATCTTCTTGATTTTATTTCAGTATACTTCACTATTCGCCATAGTCCTCAATGCGTTCCGACATATCACTTTTCGGTTTCACAGAAACAGTATTCAAACACTGCCTTGTGAGAAAAGAGGTATAACTCCCTGAGTGAAATGCATACATCACAAAGTAGTTTCTCAGAAAGTTTTCTCTCCAGTTTTTATCAGATTATATCTCCTCCTTCACCATAGGCCTGCATGTGCTCCCGAATGTCCCTTCGCAAATCTGTGCATGAGGGAGTTTCCAAACTGCATAACATAATTGAAGTTTTAACTATGATATACGAATAAATATATCTAACACAAAGCAGTTTCACAGAAATTTTCCTTCCAGTATTTGTCTGAGGATATTTTCTTTTTCACCATAGTCATCACTATACACCCAAATATCTCTTGATAGCTTTTTCTCCAAAAGGGTTTCCAGAGTCCTCTAGGAGAAGAAAGGTATATTTCTGTGAGTGGAATGCACATATCACAAAGCAGCTTCTAAAAATCTTCTCTCCAGTTTCTATCTGAAGATATTTCCTTTCTCACTGTAAGCCTCAAAGCCCTCCGGAATATCACTTCACAGACTAAACATAAACAGTGTTTTGATACAGCTCAATGAAAAGAGAAGCTTTACTGTGTGGGCAGAATTCACGTGACACAGAGCAGTTTCACAGAACGCTTCCTTCTTGTTTCTCTCTTAGGTTATTTCTTTTTCAGGATATTCTAAAGAGCGTTTCAAAATCTCCTTTCTCAGATTCCACAGAAACAGTGATTTCAAACTGCTCAATCCAAAAAATGAAATAACTCCATAAGATCAATACAAATGTCACAAAAGAGTTGTGCAGAAAGCTTCTTTCCAATTTTCGATGGAAGACATTTCCTTGCCTCACACAGACCTCCGGTCCCCACATGCTATCCCTTCACAGAACCCTCAAATACAGACTTTCAAACTGCGAAATGTAGAGTAAGCTTTAACCCTGTGAAAAGAATGGACATGACAGAGAGCAGTTTCTTCAAGTGCTTCTTTCTGTTTTTTATTGGACGACATTTCACTTTTTGCCAATCTGCTCTGAATATCACTCTTTTGGTTTTACAGGAACAGTGTTCAAACTGTGCCTTATGAGAATGAAGTTACAACTCCCTGAGTGGAATGCACACATCACCAAGCTGTTTATCAGAAAGCTTCTCTCCAGTTTTTATCTGAATCTATTTCCTCTTTCACCATAGGCCCGAATGTGATCTGAAATGTCCCTTTGCGGATCCATCCATGAGGGAGTTTCCAAGCTGCGTAATGTAAAGACAACTTCATCCTTGTGAGATGAATATACATAGCAAAAAGCAGATTGACAGAAAGCCTCTTTCCAGTTTTTATCTGAGGATATTTCCTTTTTCCCCAAAGTCCAGAATGTGCTCCCGCAGGTCCCTTCCTGGATTCGTCCATGACAGTTTCCAAGTTGCGTAATGTAAAGAAAGCTTTATCTATGTGAGATGATTACACATATCACAGTGTAGTTTCCTATAAAGCTTCTTTCCATTTTTTGTCTGAGGCTATTTCCGTTTTCACCATCAGCATCAACATGCTCCCGAATATCCCTTGGTAACTGTTTCTCCAAAAGGGATTCCCTGATGTTGTATGAGAAGATTCTTATAACACTGTGACTGGAATGCACACATGACAAAGCAGTTCCTCAGAAAACTTCTCTCCAGTATCGGTCTGAACTTGTTTCCTTTTTCATCGTTAGCCTCAAAGTGCTCCCAAAAATCCCATCACATGCTAAGCATACACAGGGCTAGAAAACTGCTCAATGAAAAGGGAGGCTTATTTGAGTGACAGGAATTAAGACAACACAGAATTGCTTCACAGAAAGCTTCCTTATGGATTTTACCTGAGGATATTTCTTTCTCCATATTCTAAGGATCGTTCCTAAATGTCCTTCCTCAGATTCCACAAAAACAGTGATTTTAAGCTGCTCAATACAAAGAACGGTAACTCTATGAGACCAATACACACATCACAAAGTAGTTGCTAGGAATATTTCTCTTCTGGTTTCATCAGAAGACTTTTCCTTGCTCACCACAAGCCTCTGGTGGTCACTAAATATCCCTTGACAGTTTCTTCAAAGACAGAGTTTTGAAACTGACCAACATAGAGTAAGCATTAACTCTCTGAAGTGAATGCACATTTCAGAGAGCATATTCTTGGAATGCTTCTTCCTGGATTTTATTTCAGCATATTTCACTTTTCAACATAGTCCTCAATGCGCTCCGAACTATCACATTTTCAGTTTTAGAACAGTTTTCAAAAACTGCCTTGTGAGAAAAGAGGTATAACTCCCTGCGTGGAGTGGAATGCATGCATCATAAAACAGTTTCTCAGAAAGCTTCTATCCAGTTTTTATCTGAAGATATCTGCTCTTTCATCGTAGGCCTGAATGTGCTCTCGAAAGTCCCTTCACGAATCCATGCATGAAGGTGTTTCGAAACAGCACAATATAAGAAACTTTCTAACACTGTGAGAATAATAAATATAACTAACACAAAGCAGTTTCACAGAAATCTTCTTTCCACTTTATGTCTGAGGATATTTCCTTCTTCACCTGAGCCGACCCTATGCGTTCCAATGTCTCTTAGTAGCTTTTTCTCTGAAAGGTATTCCGGAATCCTCTAGTAGAAGAAAGATATATTTCTGTGAGTGGAATGTTCACGTCACAAAGCAGCTCCTTAGAAAGCTTTTTTCCAGTTTCCATCTGAAGACGTTTCCTTTCACACCATGAATCTCAAAGCACTCCTGAATATCCCTTCTCAGACTAAGCAAAAACAGTGTTATGATACTGCTCAATGAAAAGAGAAGCTTAACTGTGTGAGTGGAACTCACGTGACACAGAGTAGTTTCACAAAAAACTTCCTTCTGACACAAAGCAGTTTCACAGGAATCTTCTTTCCAGTTTTGTCTGAGGATGTTTCCATCATGCACGTGCTCCCAAAGGTCCCTTCGTGGATATGTGCATGACGGAGTTTCCAAACTGGGTAATATAATTTGAGTTTTAATTCTGCGCGATGAATGAATATATCTAACGCAAAGCAGATTCACAGAAATCTTCTTTCCAGGTTTGTCTGAGGCTATTTCCCTTTTCACCATCAGCATCAACATGCTCCTGAATATCACTTGGTACCTGTGTCTCCAAAAGGGTTTCCCCGACGCTGTATGAGAAGAGAGGTATATCACTGTGACTGGAATGCACACGTCACAATGCAGTTTCTCAGAAAGCTTCTCTCCAGTTTCGGTCTGAATATATTTCCTTTTTCACCATTAGCCTCAAAGTTCTCCCAAATATCTCATCACACTCTAAACATACACAGGGCTACAAAACTGCTCAATGAAAAGAGAGGATTATCTAAGAGGAATTAAGACAAGACAGAGCAGTTTCACAGCAAGCTTCCTTCTGGATTTTACCTGAGGATATTTCTTTCTCCATATTCTGAGGATCGTTCCCAAATGTTCTTCCTCAGATTCCACCAAAACAGTGATTTCAAGCTGCTCAATCCACCGAATGGTTTAACTCTATGAGACGAATACACAAATTGCAAAACAGTTGCTCAGAAGGATTCTCAGCAGATTTCATCGGAAGACGTTTCCTCGCTCACCACAAGCCTCTTGGCGCCACTAAATATCCCTTCACAGATTCTTCAAAGACAGAGTTTTGAAACTGGGCAACATAGAGTAAGCATTAACTCTGTGATATGAATGCACATATCAGAGAACAGATTCTTGAAACGCTTCTTCCTCGACTTGAATTCAGTATATTTCACTATTCTCCATAGACCTCAATGCGTTCCGAAATATCTCTTTTTCGGTTTCACAGGAACAGTGTTCAAACACTGCGTTTGGAGAAAACTGGTAGAACTCCCTGAGTGGAATGCATACATCAGAAAGTAGTTTCTCAGAAAGCTTCTATCTAGTTTTTATCTGAAGATATCTCCTCTTTACCGTAGGCCTGAATGTGCTCCCGAATGTCCCTTCACGGGTCTGTGCATGATGATCTTTTTAAACTGCGTAATATAATTAAAGTTTTAACAATGCAAGACAAATAAATATATCTAACACAAAGCAGTTTCACAAAATCCTTCTTTCCAGTTTTTGTCTGATGATATTTCCTTCTTCACCATAGTCGTCATTATACTCCAGAATACCTCTTGGTAGCTTTTTCTCCAAAAGGATTCCAGAATCCTCTAGGAAAAGGAAAGTGTATTTCTTTGAGTGGAATGCACACGTCACAAAGCAGCTCTTCAGAAAGATTCTCTCCAGTTTCTATCTGAAGACGTTTCCTTTCTCACCGTAAGCCTCAAAGCCCTCCAGAGTATTCCTTCGCAGACTAAACAAAAACAGTGTTATGATACAACTCAATGATGAGAGAAGCTTAACTGTGTGAGCGGAATTCACGTGACATAGAGGATTTTCAGAGAAAGCTTCCTTATGGTTTCTCTCTGTGTTTATTTCTTTTTTGGGATTTTCTAAAGAGCATTCCCAAATGTCCTTTTTCAAATTATACAGAAACAGTGATTTCAAACTGCTCATTGCAAAGAATCATTTAACGCTATGAGATGAAAACAAACATCACAAAAGAGTTGTGCAGAAAGCTTCTCACCGAATTTCGATGGAGGACATTTTCTTGCTAGACACAGGCCTCAGGTTGTCACTTACTATCCCTTCGCAGAACCCTCAAAGAATGACTTTCAACAGGGAAATGTAGAGTATGCTTTCACCCAGCGAAAATAATGGACATTTGAGAGCAGTTTCTAAGACTGCTTCTTTCTGCTTTTTATTGGACGCCATTTCACTTTTTGCCATAGTCTTCGAAGTGCTCCGAATATCACTCTTTTGGTTTCACAGGAACAGTGTTCAAACTGTGCCTTATGAGAACAAACTTATAGCTCCCTGAGTGTAATGCACACAATACCAAGCATTATCTCAGAAAGCTTCTCTCCAGTTTTTATCTGACTATATTGACTCTTTCACCATAGGCCCAAATGTGATCCCAAACATCCGTTCGCAGATCCATCCACGAGGGAGTTTCCAAGCTGCGTAATATAAAGAAAGCTTCATCTATGTGAGATGAATAAACATAGCAAAAAGCAGATTCAGAGAAAGCTTCTTTCCCCTTTTTATCTGAAGATATTTCCTTTTTCACCATAGTCCTGAAAGTGCTCCCGAATGTCCCTTCGTGGATCTGTCCATGACAAGTTCCAAGCTGTGTAATGCAAAGAAAGCTTTATCTATGTGAGATAATTACACTTATCCCAGAGGAATTTCTAGAAAGCATCTTTCCAGTTTTTGTCTGAGGCTATTTCCCTTTTCACCATCGGCATCAACATGCTCCCGAATATCACTTGGTATCTGTTTCTCCAAAAGGGTTTCCCCATCGCTGTATGAGAATAGAGGTATAACACTGTGAATGGAATGCACACATCAGAAAGCCATTCCTCGGAAAGCTTCTCTCCGGTTTCCGTCTGAACATCTTTCCTTTTACACTGTAAGCCTCAAAGTGCTCCCGAATATCCCATCACACTCTAAACAATCACAGGGTTAGAAAACTGCTCAATGAAAGGAGAGGCTTTACTGAGTGAGAGGATTTAAAACGACACAGTGTAGTTTCACAGAAAGCTTCATTCTGGATTTTACCTGAGGATATTTCTTTCTCCTTATTCTATGGATCATTCCCAAATGTCCTTCGTCAGATGCCACAAAAACAGTGATTTCAACCTGCTTTATCCAAGGAATGATTTAACTCTATGAGACGAATACACACATTGCAAGGAAGTTGCTCAGAAAGTTTCTCTGCATGTTTCATTGGATGACATTTCCTCGCTCAACATAAGCCTCCAGGCATCACTAAATATCCCTTGAGAGATACTTCAAATACAGAGTTTCGAAACTGAGCAACATAAAATAAGCATTAACACTGTGAAGTGAATGCACATATCAGAGAGCAGGTTCTTGGAATGCTTCTTCCTCGATTTTATTTCAGCATATTTCACTATTTGCCGTAGTCCTCAATGCGCTCCGAAATATCACATTTTCCGTTTCACAAGAACAGTGTTCTAAGACAGCCTTGTGAGAAAAGTGGTATAACTCCCTGAGTAGAATGCATACATCACAAAGTAGTTTCTCAGAAAGCTTCTATGCAGTTTTTATCTGAATATATCTGATCTTTCACCATAGGCCTGAATGTACTCTTGAATGTTCCTTCATGAATCCGTGCATGAAAGTGTTTCCAAACACCACATTAAAAGAAACTTTCTAACTCTGCGAGATTAATAAATATATATAACACAAAGCAGTTTCACAGACATATTCTTTCCACTTTATGTCTGAGGATATTTCCTTCTTCACCAGAGCCATCCCTATACTCTCGAATGTCTCTTGGTAGCTTTTTCTTCAAATGGGATTCTGAAATCCTCTAGGAGAAGAAAGGTATATTTCTGTGACTGGAATGCACATGTCACAAAGCAGCTCTTCAGAAAGCTTCTCTCCAGTATCTATCTGAGGATGTTTCCTTTCTCACCGTAAGCCTCAAATCCCTCCAGAATGTCCCTTTGCAGACTAAACAAAAACAGTGTTATGATACAACTCAATGAAAAGAGAAGCTTAACTGTGTGAGCGGAATTCACGTGACAGAGAGCAGTTTCAAAGAAAGCTTCCTTCTGTTTTCTCTCTGTGGTTATTTCTTTTTCAGGATATTCTAAATAGCGTTTCCAAATGACCTTTTTCAAATTATACAGAAACAGTGATTTCAAAATGTTCATTCGAAAGAATCATTTAACGATATGTGATGAATGGAAACATCACAAAAGAGTTGCACAGAAAGCTTCTCTCCAATTTTCGATGGAGGTCATTTTCTTGCTAGACACAGGCCTCTGGTTGTCACTTCTATCCCTTTGAAGAACCGTCAAAGACTGATATTCAAACAGGGAAATATAGAGTAAGCTTTAACCCTATGAAAGCAATGCACACGTCAGAGAGCAGTTTCTTTGAGTGCTTCTTTCTGTTTTTTATTGGACCACATTACACTTTTTGCCATAGTCCTCAATATGCTCCGAATATTACTCTTTTGGTTTTACAGGAACAGTGTTCAAACTGTGCCTTATGAGAAGAAAGTTACAACTCCCTGAGTGGAATGTACACATCACCAAGCAGTATCTCAGAAAGCTTCTCTCCAGTTTTCATCTGACTATATTCCCTATTTCACCATAGGCCCGAATGTGATCCCAAATATCCCTTCGCATATCCATCCACAAGGGAGGTTCCAAGCTGCCTAATGTAAAGAAAGCTTCCTCCATGTGAGATGAATAAACATAGCATAAAGCAGATTCACGGAAAGTTTCTTTCCAGTTTTTATCTTAAGATATTTCCTTTTTCACCATAGTCCTGAATGTGCTCCGGATGGTACCTTCTTGGATCTGTCCATGACAGTTTTCAAGCTGCGTAAGGTAAAGAAAGTTTTATCTATGTGAGATGATTACACATATCACAGAGTAGTTTCCTAGAAAGTTTCTTTCCAGTGTTTGTCTGAGGCTATTTACCTTTTCACCATCGGCATCCACATGTTCCCAAATATCACTTGGTACCTGTTTATTGAAAGGGTTTCCCCGTCGCTGTATGAGAAGAGAGGTATAACACTGTGAGTAGAATGCACACATCGCAAAGCAGTTCCTTGGAAAGCTTCTCTCCAGTTTCAGTCTGAACATATTTCCTTTTTCACCGTTAGCCTTTAAGTGCTCCCCAATATCCCATCATATGCTAAACATGCACAGGGCTAGAAAACTGTTCAATGAAAAAGAGCCTTATCTGAGTGAGAGGAATTAAGATGACACAAAGCAATTTCATAGAAAGCTTTCTTCTGGATTTTACCTGAGGAGATTTCTTTCTCCATATTCTAAGGATCGTTCCCGAATGTCCTTCCTGAGATTCCACAAAAACAGTGATTTCAAGCTGCTCAATCCAAAGAAATATTTAACTCTAGGAGACGAACACACACAATGCAAAGCAGTTGCTCAGAACGTTGCTCTGCAGGTATCCTTGGTAGATGTTTCCTCGCTCACCACAAGCCTCCGGGCCTCACTACATATCCCTTCACCGATTCTTCAAACACAGAGTTTTTAAACTGACCAACATAGAGTAAACATTAACTCTGTGAAGTGAATGCACATTTCAGTGAGCAGATTCTTGGAATGCTTCTTCCTTGATTTTATTGCAGCACAATTCACTATTCACCATAGTCCCCAATGCGCTCCGAAATATCACATTTTCGGTTTCACAAGAACAGTGTTCAAAAACTGCCTTGTGAGAAAAGAGGTATAACTCCCTGAATGGAATGCATACATCACAAAACAGTCTCTCAGAAAGCTTCTATACAGTTTTTATCTGAAGATATCTGCTCTTTCTCCGTAGGCCTGAATGTGCTCTCAAATGTCCCTTCACGGATCCATGCATGAAGGTGTTTTGAAACAGCACAATATAAGAAACTTTCTAACTCTGCGAGATTAATAAATATATGTAACACAAGGCAGTTTCACAGAAATCTTCCTTCCATTTTTGTCTGAGGATATTTCCTTCTTCACCTTAGCTGACCCTATGTTCTCGAATTTCTCTTGGTAGCTTTTTCTCCGAAAGGTATTCCGGAATCCTCTAGGAGAAGAAAGGTATATTTCTGTCAGTGGAATGCTCACGTCACAAAGCAACTCCTCAGAAAGCTTTTTCCCAGTTTCTATCTGATGACGTTTCCTTTCACATCATGCATCTCAAAGTGCTCCCGAATATCCATTCTCAGACTAAACAAAAACAGTGTTATGATACTGCTCAATGAAAAGAGAAGCTTAACTGTGTGAGCAGAATTCACGTGACACAGAGCAGTTTCACAGAAAGCTTCCTTCTGACACAAAGCAATTTGACAGCAATCTTCTTTCCAGTTTTGTCTGAGGATGTTTCCATCATGGATATGCTCCCGAATGTCCCTTCGGGGATATGTGCCTGATGGAATTTCCAAACTGCATAATATAATTTGAGTTTAAACTATGCGAGACGAATGAATATATCTAACATAAAGCAGTTTCACAGAAATCTTCTGTCCAGTTTTTGTCTGAGGCTATTTCCCTTTTCACCATCAGCATCAACATGCTCCAGAATATCACCTGGTACCTGTTTCTCCAAAAGGATTTCCCTGACGCTGTATGAGAAGGGAGGCACAACATGGTGACTGGAATGCACACGTCACAAAGCAGTTCCTCGGAAAGCTTCTCTCCAGTTTCGGTCTGAACATATTTCGTTTTTCACCATTAGCCTCAAAGTGCTCCCGAATATTCCATCACACACTAAACATACACAGTGCTAGAAAACTGCTCAATGAAAAGAGAGGCGTATCTGAGTGAGAGGAATTATGATGACACAAAGCAGTTTAACAGAAAGCTACCTTCTGGATTTCACCTAAGGATATTTCTTTCTCCATATTCTGGGGATTGTTCCCAAATGTCCTTCCTCAGATTCCAGAAAAACAGTGATTTCAAGCTGCTCAATCCAAAGAACGGTTTAACTCTAGGAGACAAATACACACATCGCAAAGCACTTGCTCAGGATGTTTCTCTTTTGGTTTCATCGGAAGATGTTTCCTCGCTCACCACAAGCCTCCGGGAGTCACTAAGTATCCCTACACAGATTCTTCAAAGACAGAGTTTTGAAACTGCACAACATAGCGTAAGCAGTAACACTGTGAAGTGAATGCACATATCAGAGAGCAGTTTCTTGGAACACTTTTCCTCGATTTTATTTCAGTATATTTCACTATTTGACATAGTCCTCAATGCATTCCAAATATCACTTTTTCAGTTTAACAGGAACAGTGTTCCAACACTGCCTTGTGAGAAAAGAGGCATAACACCCTGAGTGGAATGCATACATCACAAAGTAGTTTCTCAGAAAGCTTCTATCCAGTTCTTATCTGAAGATAACTCCTCTTTCATTATAGGCCTGAATGTGCTCCCGAATGTCCCTTCGTGGATCTGTGCAAGACAGAGTTTCCAAACTGTGTAATATAATTAAAGTTTTAACTATGCGAGATGATTAAATACATCTAACACAAAGCAGTTTCACAGAAGTCTTCTTTCCAGTTTTTGTCTGAGATTTTTTTTCACCATTGTCCTCCCAATACTCCCAAATATCTCTTTGCAGTTTTTCTCCAAAAAGGAATTCCAGAATCCTCTAGGAAAAGAAAAGTATATTTTTGTGAGAGGAATGCACATGTCACAAAGCAGCTCCTCTGAAAGCTTCTCTCCAGTTTCTATCTGAAGACGTTTCTTTTCTCACCGTAAGCCTCACAGCCCTCCAGAATATCCCTTCACAGACTAAACAAAAACAGTGTTATGATACAGCTCTATGAAAAGAGAAGCTTAGCTGTGTGAGCGGAATTCAAGTGACACCAAGTAGTTTCACAGAAAGCTTCCTTCTGGTTTCTCTCTGAGGTTATTTCTTTTTCAGGATATTCTAAAGAGCGTTTCCAAATGTCTTTTCTCAGATTATGCAGAAACAGTGATTTCAAACTGCTCATTCCAAAGAACCATTTAACACTATGAGATGAACACAAACATCACAAAAGAGTTGAGCAGAAAGTTTCTCTCCAATTTTTGATGGAGGACATTTCCTTGCTTGACACAGGCCTCCGGTAGCCTCTTACTATCCCTTCACAGAACCCTCAAAGACTGCCTTTCAAACTGGGATATGTAGAGTAAGATTTAATCCTGTGAAAATAACGGACATTTGAGAGCAGTTTCTTCGAGTGCTTCTTTCTGTTTTTTATTGGACGCAATTTCCCTTTTTGCCATAGTCTTCAAAGTGCTCCGAATATCACTCTTTTCATTTTACAGGAACAGTGTTCAAACTGTGCCTTATGTGAAGAAAGTTATAACTCCCTGAGTGGAATGCACACATCACCAAGCTGTTTCTCTGAAAGCTTCTCTCCAGTTTTTATCTGACTATATTTGCTATTTCACCATAAGCCTGAATATAATCTCAAATATCCCTTCGTGGATCCATCCATGAGGGAGTTTTCAAGCTGCATAATGTAAAGAATGCTTCATCTATGTGAGATGAATAAACATGGCAAAAAGCAGATTCACAGAAACCTTCTTTCCAGTTTTTATCAGAAGATATTTCGTTTTTCACCATAGTCCAGAATGTGCTCCCGAAAGTCCCTTCATGGATCCGTCCATGACATTATCCAAGCTGCGTAATGTAAAGAAAGCTTTATCTATGTGAGATGATTACACATATCACAGAGTGGTTTCCTAGAAAGCTGCTTTCCAGTTTTTGTCTGAGGCTATTTCCCTTTTCACCATCAGCATTGACATGCTCCCTAATATCACTTCGTACCTGTTTCCCCAAAAAGGTTTCCCTGATGTTGTATGAGAAGAGAGGTATAACACTGTGACTGGAATGCACACGTCACAAAGCAGTTCCTCGGAAAGCTTCTCTCCAGTTTCGGTCTGAACATATTTCCTTATTCACCGTTAGCCTCAAAGTGCTCCCAAATATCTCATCACATGCTAAACATACATAGGGCCAGAAAGCTGCTCAATGAAAAGAGTGGCTTATGTGAGTGAGAGGAATTACGACAACAGAAAGGAGTTTCACAGAGAGCTTCTTTCTGGATTTCACCTAAGGATATTTCTTTCTCTACATTCTAAGGATGGTTCCCAAATATCCTTCCTCAGATTCCACAAAAACAGTGACTTCAAGCTGCTCCATCTAAAGAATGGTTTAACTCTAGGAGACGAATACACACATCGCAAAGCAGTTGCTCGGAAAGTTTCTCTGCATGTTTCATTGGAAGACGTTTCCTCTCTCACCACAAGCATCCGGGCGTCACTAAATATCCCTACACAGATTCTCCAAAGACAGAGTTTCGAAACTGGGCAGCATAGTGTAAGCATTAACCCTGTGAAGTGAATGCACGTATCAGAGTGCAGATTCTTGGAATGCTTTTTCCTCGATTTTATTTCAGTATATTTCACTATTCGCCATAGTACTCAATGTGTTCTGAATTATCACTTTTTCGGTTTCAGAGGAACAGTGTTCAAACACTGCCTTGTGAGAAAAGAGGCATAACACCCTGAGTGGAATGCATACATCACAAAGGTGTTTCTCAGAAAGCTTCTACCCAGTTTTTATCTGAAGATAACTCCTCTTTCACCATAGGCCTGAATGTGCTCCCGAACTTTCCTTCGTGGATCTGTGCATGACGGAATTTCCAAACTGCATATTATAATTAAAGTTTTATCTAAGCGAGATGAATAAATACATCTAACACAAAGCAGTTTCACAGAAATCTTCTTTCCAGTTTTTCTCTGAGGAGATTTCGTTTTTCACCATAGTCCTCCCAATACTCCCGAATATCTCTTGGTAGCTTTTTCTCCAAAAGGAATTCCGGAATCCTCTGGGAGAAGAAAAGTATATTTCTGTGAGTGGAATGCACACATCACAAAGCAGCTCCTCTGAAAGCTTCTCTCCAGTTTCTATCTGAAGACGTTTCCTTTCTCACCGGAAGCCTCAAAGCTCTCCAGAATAACCCTTTGCAGACTAAACAAAAACAGGTTATGATACAGCTCAATGAAAAGAGAAGCTTATCTGTGTGAGCAGAATTCAAGTGACACATAGCAGTTTCAGAGAAAGCTTCCTTCTGGTTTCTCTCTGAGGTTATTTCTTTCTCAGGATATTCTAAAGAGCTTCTCCAAATGTCCTTTCTCAGATTATGTAGAAAGTGTGATTTCAAACAGCTCATTCCAAAGAATCATTTATCACTATGAGATGAATACAGGCATCACAAAAGAGTTGCGCAGAAAACTTCTCTCCAATTTTCGATGGAGGACATTTCCTTGCTCAACAAAGGCCTCCGGTAGCCACTTACTATCCCTTCACCGAACCCTCAAAGACCACCTTACAAACTGGAATATGTAGAGTAAGCTTTAACCCTGTGAAAAGAATGGATATTTGAGAGCAGCTTCTTCGAGTGTTTCTTTCTGTTTTTTATTGAACACCAGTTCACTTTTTGCCATTGTCTTCAAAGTGCTCTGAATATCACTCTTTTGGTTTTACAGGAACAGTGTTCAAACTGTGCCTTATGTGAATAAAGTTTTAACTCCCTGAGTGGAATGCACACATCCCCAAGATGTTTGTCCGAAAGCTTCTCTCCAGTTTTTATCTGATTATATTTGCTATTTCACGATAGGTCTGAATATGATCACAAATATCCCTTCGCGCATCCATCCATGAGGGAGTTGTCAAGCTGCATAATGTAAAGAATGCTTCATCTATGTGAGATGAATAAACGTGGCAAAAATCAGATTCACAAAAAGCTTCTTTCCAGTTTTTATCGGAAGATATTTCCTTTTTCACCATAGTCCACAATGTGCTCCCGAAGGTCCCTTTGTGGACCCGTCCATGACAGTTTCCAAGCTGCGTAATGTAAAGAAAGCTTTATCTATGTGAGATGATTACACATATCACAGAGTAGTTTCCTAGAAAACTTCTTTCCCATTTTTGTCGCAGGCTATTTCCCTTTCACCATCGGCAACAACATGCTCCCGAATGTTACTTTGTACCTGTTTCTCCAAAAGGGTGTCCCCGACGCTGTATGAGAAGAGAGGTATAACACTGTGACTGGAATGCACACGTCACAAAGCAGTTCCTCAGAAAGCTTCTCTCCAGTTTTGGTCTGATCATATTTCCTTTTTCACAGTAAGCCTCAAAGTTCTCCCGAATATACCATCTCACACTAAATATACACATTGCTAGAAGACTGCTCAATTAAAAGGGAGGCTTAACTGAGTGAGAGGAATAAAGATGACACATAGCAGTTTCACAGAAAGGTTCCTTCTGGATTTTATCTGAGGATATTTCTTTCTCATTATTCTAAGGATCGTTCCCAAATGTCCTTCCTCAGATTCCACAAAGTCAGTGATTTCAAGCTGTTCAATCCAAAGAATGGTTAATTTTAGGAGACGAATACACACATGGCAAAGCAGTTGCTCAGAACGTTTCTCTGCAGGTTTCATCGGAAGACATTTCCTCGCTCACCACAGGCCACCGGATGTCACTAAATATCCCTTCACAGATTCTTCAAAGACTGAGTTCTGAAACTGGGCAACATAGAGTAAGCATTAAATCTGTGTAGTGAATGCACATATCAGAGAGCAGATTCCTTCTTCCTCGATTTCATTTCAGTATATTTCACTATTCGCCCTAGTCCTCAATGCATTCCAAAATATAACTTTTTCAGTTTCATAGGAACAGTGAGCAAACACTACCTTTTGAGAAAAGAGGTAAAACTCCCTCACTGGAAGGAGTACATCACATACTAGTTTCTCAGAAAGCTGCTATCCAGTTTTAATCTGAAGATATCTCCTCTTTCACCGTAGGCCTTAATGTGCTCCCAAACGTCTGATCGCAGATCTGTGCATAACGGGGTTTCCAAACTGCATAATATAATTAACGTTTTAAGTATGAGAGACGAATAAATATATCTAACAAAAGGCAGTTTCACAGAAATCTTCTTTCCATTTTTTGTCTGAGGATATTTCCTTTTTCACCATAGTCTTCCCTATAATCCCGGAAGTCGGTTTTGTAGATTTTTCTCCAAAATGGATTCCAGAATCCTCTAGGAGAAAAAGGTATATTTCTGGGAGTGGATTGCACACGTCACAAAGTAGCCCTTCAGAAAGCTTCTCTTCAGTTTCTCTCTGAAGACGTTTCCTTTCTCACTGTAAGCCTCAAAGCTCTACAGATTATCCCTTCGCAGACTAAACAAAAACAGTGTTATGATACAACTCAATGAAAAGGGAAGCTTAACTCTGTCAGCAAAATTCACTTGACACAGAGCAATTTCACAGAAAGATTCCTTCTGGTTTCTCTCAGAGGTTATTTCTTTTTCAGGATATTCTAAAAAGTGTTTCCAAATTCGTTTTCTCAGATTCCACAGAAACAGTGATTACAAACTGTTCAATCCAAACAATGATTTAACTCTATGAGATGAATACAAACATCACAAAAGAGTTGCGCAGAAACTTCTCTTCGATTTTCGATGGAAAACATTTCTTTGCCTCACACAGGCCTCCGGTTGCCACTTACTATCCCTTCACAGAACCCTCAAAGACCGACTTCCAAACTGGGAAATGTAGAGTAAGCTTTAACCCTGTGAAAACAATGCACACGTCAGAGAGCAGTTTCTTTGAGTGCTTCTTTCTGCTTTTTATTGGACGACATTTCACTTTTTGCCATAGTCTTCCATGTGCTCTGAATATCACTCTTTTGGTTTTACAGGAACAGTGTTCAAACTGTACCTTATGAGAAGAAAGTTACAACTCCCTTAGTGAAATGCAAGCATCACCAAGCAGTTTCTCAGAAAGTTTCACATCAGTTTTTATCTCACTATATTTGCTATTTCACCATAGACCTGAATGTGATCCCAAATATCCCTTCGCGGATCAATCCACGAGGGAGTTTCCAAGCTGTGTAATGTAAGGAAAGCTTCATCTATGTGAGATGAATGAACATAGTAAAAAGCAGATTCAGAGAAATCTTCTTTCCAGTTTTTATTGGAAGATATTTTCTTTTTCACCATAGTCCAGAATTTGCTCCCGAAGGTCCCTTCATGGATCCGTCCATGACAGTTTCCAAGCTGTGAAACGTAAAGGAAGCTTTATCTATATGAGGTAATTACACATAGCACAGAGTAGCTTCCTAGAAAGCTTGTTTCCAGTTTTCGTATGAAGCTATTTCCCTTTTCACCATCGGCATCAACATGCACCCGAATATCACTTGGTAGCTGTTTCTCCAAAAGGGCTTTCCCAACGCTGTATGAGAAGAGAGGTATAACACTGTGACTGGAATGCACACGTCACAAAGCAGTTCCTCGGAAAGCTTCTCTCCAGTTTCAGTCTGAACATATTTCCTTTTTCACCATAAGCCTGAAAGTGCTCCCGAATATCCCATCACACTGTAAACATACACAGGGCTAGAAAACTACTCAATGAAAAACAGGCTTATCTGTGTGAGAGAAGTTAAGATGACACACAGCCGTTTCATAGAAAGCTGCCTTCTGGATTTTACCTGAGGATATTTCTTTCCCCATATTCTAAGGATCGTTCCCAAATGTCCTTCCTCAGATTCCACAAAAACAGTGATTTTAAGCTACTCAATCTAAAGAATTGTTTAACTATATGAGACGAATACAAACATCATGAAGCAGTTGCTCAGAGCTTTTCTCTTCAGGTTTCATTGGAAGACATTTCTTCGCTCACCACAAGCGTCCGGGCTTCACTAAATATTCCCTCACAATTTCTTCAGAGAGTTTCGAAACTGGGCAACATAGAGTAACCATTAACTCTGTGAACTGAATGCACATATCAGAGAGCAGATTCATGGAAAGCTTCTTCCTCGATTTTATTTCAGTATATTTCACTATTCGATATAGTCATCAATGTGTTCCAATATATCACCTTTTGGTTTCACAGGAACAGTCCTCAAACACTGCCTTGTGAGAAAAGAGGTATAACTCCCTGAGTGGAATGCATACATCACAAAATAGCTTCTCAGAAAGTTTTCTATCCAGTTTTTATCTGAAGATATCTCCTCTTTCACCGTAGGCCTGAATGTGCTCCCCAATGTCCCTTTGCAGATCTGTGCATGATGGAGTTTCCAAACGGCATAACATAATTAAAGTTTTAACTATGTGAGATGAATAAATATATCTAATGCAAAGCAGTTTCACAGAAATCTTCTTTCCAGTATTTGTCTGAGGATATTTCCTTTTTCACCATAGTCGTCACTATACTCCAGAATATCTCTTGGTAACTTTTTCTCCAAAAGGAATTTCAGAATCCTCTAGGAGAAGAAAGGTATATTTCTGTGAGTGGAATGAGCACATCATAAAGCAGCTCCTCAGAAAGCTTCTCTCCAGTTTCTATCTGAAGACGTTTCCTTTCTCACCATAATCATCAAATCCCTCCAGAATATCCTTTCATAGAATAAACAGAAGCCGTGTTATTATACAGCTCAATGAAAAGGGAAGCTTTACTGTGTGAGCCGAATTCACTTGACACAGAGGCGTTTCACAGAAAGCTTCCTTCTGGTTTCTCTCTGAGGTTATTTCTTTTTCAGGATATTCTAAAGAGCGTTTCCAAATGTCCTTTCTCAGATTCCACAGAAACAGTTATTTAAAACTGCTCAACCCAAAGAATGATTTAACTCTGTGAGATGAATGAAAAAATCACAAAAGATTTGTGCAGATAGCTTCTCTCCAATTTTCGATGGAAGACATTTCCTTGCTCGACACATGCCTCCAGTTACCACTTACTATCTTTTCACAGAACCCTCAAAGGACGACTTTCAATCTTAGAAATGTACAGTAAGCTTCAACCCTGCGAAAAGAATGGACATGACAGAGAGCAGTTTCTTCGAGTATTTCTTTCTGATTTCTGTTATACTTCATTTCACTTTTTGCCATAGTCTTCAATGTGCTCTGAATATCACTCTTTTGGCTTTCCAGGAACAATGTTCAAAATGTGCCTTATGTGAAGAAAGTTAAAACACCCTGATTGGATGCTCACATCACCAAGCAGTTTTACAGAAAGCTTCTCTCCTGTTTTTATGTGACTATATTTCCTTTTTCACCATAGACCGAATCAGAACCCAAATATCTTTTCGCTGATTCATCCACGTGGGAGTTTCCAAACTGTGTAATGTAAAGAAAGCTTCATCTATGTGAGAAAAATAAACATGGCATAAAGCACACTCTGAGAAAGCTTCTTTCCAGTTTTTATCTGAAGATATTTCCCTTTTCAACATTGTTATGAATGTGCTCCCAAAGGTCCCTTCGTGGATACGTCCATGAGAGTTTCCAAGCTGCCTAATGTAAAGAAAGATTTATCTATGTGAGATGATTACACACATCACAGAGCAGTTTCCTAGAAAGCATCCTTCCAGTTTTTGTGTGAGGCCATTTCCCATTTCACCATCGGCATCAATATGATCCCAATTATCACTTGGTACCTGTTTCTCCAAAAGGGTTTCCCCGACGCTGTATAAGAGAAGTATAACACTGTGACTGAAATGCACACGTCACAAAGCAGTTCCTCGAAAGCTTCTCTCCAGTTTCGGTCTGAATATATTTCCTTTTTCACCATAAACCTCAAAGTGCTCCCGAATATCCCATCACACGCTAAACATACACAGGTTTAGAAAACTGATCAATGAAAAGAGAGGCTTAACTGAGCGATAGGAATTAGGACGATGAAGAGCAGTTTAACAGAAAGCTTCCTAGTGGATGTTTCCTGAGGATATTTCTTTCTCTACGTTCTAAGTATCGTTCCCAAATGTCCTTCCTCAGATTCCACAAAAACAGCGATTTCAAGCTGTTCAGTTCAAAGAACGATTTAACTCTATGAGACAAATACACACATCAGAAAGCAGCTGTTCAGAAAATTTCTGGGCAGGTTTCATCGGAAGACGTTTCCTTGCTCACCACAAACCACCGGGCATCACTAAATATCCCTTCACAGATTCTTCAAAGACAGAGTTTTGAAACTGGGCAACATAGAGTAAGCATTAACTCTGTGAATTGAATGCACATATCAGAGAGCAGATTCCTGGAATGCTTCTTCCTCGATATTATTTTAGTATATTTCCCTACTCACCATAGTCCTCATTGCGTTCTGAAATATCACTTTTCCGGTTTCACAGAAAAAGTGTTCAAACACTGCCTTGTGAGAAAAGAAGTACAACTCCCTGAGTGGAATGCATACATCACAAAGTGACTTCTCAGAAAGTTTTCTATCCAGTTTTTATCTGAAGATATCTCCTCTTTCACCATAGCCCTCAATATGCTTCTGAATGTCCCATCACGGATTCATTCATGACGGAGTTTCTAAACGGTGTTATATAAGAAAGGTTTTAACTATGTGAGATGAATAAGTATATCTAACACAAAGCAGTTTCACAGAAATCTTCTTTCCTTTTTTGTCTGAAAATATTTCTTTTTTCACCATATCCATCCCTATACTCCCGAATGTCTCTTGGTAGCTTTTTTTCCAAAAGGAATTCCGAAATCTTCTATGATACCAAAGGCATATTTCTGTGAGTGAAATGCACATGTCACAAGGCAGCTCCACAGAAAGCTTCTCTCCAGTTTCTTTCTAAAGATGTTTCCTTTCTCACTGTAACCCTTGAAGTGCTCCAGAATATCTCTTCGCAGACTAAAGAAAAACAGTGTTATGTTACTGATCACTGAAAAGAGAAGCTTAATTGTGTGAGCAGAATTCACGTGGCACAGAGTAGTTTAACAGAAAGCTTCCTTCTGGATTCTCTTTGATATTATTTCTTTCTCAGGGTATTCTAAAGAGCGTTTGCCAATGTTCTTTCTCAGATTCCACAGAAGCAGTGATTTCAAACTACTCAATCCAAAGAATGATTTAACTCTCTGAGATGAATGCAAACATCGCAAAAGCATTGCCCAGAAAGCTTCTCTCCAATTTTCGATGGAAGTTATTTCCTTGCTTCACTCAGGACTCTGGTTAAAACTTACAATCCTTTTGCAGAACTCTCAAGGACAGAATTTCAAACTGGGAAATGTAGAGTAAGATTTAACCCAGTGAAAAAAATGGACATGTCAGAGAGCAGTTTCTTCGAGTGCCTCTTTCTGTTTTTTATTGGATGACATTTCACTTTTTGCCATAGTCTTCAAAGTGCTCCGAAAATCACTCTTTTGGTTTTACAGGAACAGTGTTCAAACTGTGCCTTATGAGAAGAAAGTTATAACTTCCTGAGGAGATTGCACACGACACCAAGCAGTTTCTCAGAAAGCTTCTCTCCAGATTTTATTTGACTATATTTCCTATTTCACCATAGACCCGAATGTGATCCCAAATATCCCTTCACGGATCCAACCACAAGGGAGTTTCCAATCTGCATAATGTAAAGAAATTTTCATCTATGTGAGATGAATGAACATAGCAAAAAGCAGATTCACATAAAGCTTCTTTCCACTTTTTATCTGAAGATATTTCCTTTTTCAGCACAGTCCAGAATGTGCTCCCGAAGGTCCCTTAGTGGAAACGTCCATGACAGTTTCCAAGCTGTGTAATGAAAATAAAGCTTTATCTATGTGAGATGATTACAAATATAAGAGAATAATTTCCTAGATAGCTTCTTTCCCTTTTCACCATTGGCATAAACATGCTTCCGAATATCACTTGGTACCTGTTTCTCCAAAAAGGTTTCCCAGACGCTGTATGAGAAGAGAGGTAAAACACTGTGACTGGAATGCACACGTCCCAAAGCAGTTTCTCGGAAAGCTTCTCTCCAGTTTCGGTCTCATCATATTTCCTTTTTCACTGTAAGCCTCAAAGTGCTCCCGAATATCCCATCACACACTAAACATACACATTGCTAGAAAACTGCTCAATGAAAAAGGAGGATTAACAGAGCAAGAGTAATTAAGACGACACAGAGCAGTTTCACAGAAACCTTCCTACTGAATTTTTCCAGAGGATATTTCTTTCTCCATATTTTAAGGATCGTTCCCAAATGTCATTTCACGGATTCCACAAAAACAGTGATTTCAAGCTGGAAAATCCAAAGAATGGTTTAACTCTATGAGAATAATATACACATCGCAACCCAGTTGCTCAGAACGTTTCTCTTCCGGCTTCATCGGAAGATGTTTCGTCGCTCACCACAGGTCTCCAGGCGTCATTAAATATCGCTACACCAATTCTTCAAAGACAGAGTTTTGAAACTGAGCAACATAGAGTAAGCATTAACTCTGTGAAGTGAATGCACATATCAGAGAACAAGTTCTTGGAACGCTTCTTCCTCGATGTTATTTCAGTATATTTCACTAATCGCCATAGTCCTCAATGCGTTCCAAAATATCGCTTTCTCGGTTTCACAGGAACAGTGTTCAAACACTGCCTTGTGAAAAAAGAGGTATAACTCCCTGAGGGGAATGCATACATCACGAAGTAGTTTCCCAGAAAGCTTTTATCCGGTTTTTATCTGAAGATATCTCCTCTTTCACCATAGGCCTGAATGTGCTCTCGAAAATCCCTTGTCGGATCTGTGCCTGACCCAGTCTCCAAATTGTGTAATATAATTAAAGTTTTAACTATGTGAGATGAATAGATATATCTAACAAAGGCAGTTTCGCAGAAATCTTCTTTCCAGTATTTGTCTGAGGATATTTTCTTTTTCACCAGAGATGTCGCGATACTCCCGAATATCTCTTGGTAGCTTTTTTTCTAAAAGGGATTCCAGAATCCTCTATGAGAAGAAAGGTATATTTCTGGGAGTGGAATGTACACGTCACAAAGCAGCTTCTCAGAAAGCTTCTCTCCAGTTTCTATCTGAAGACGTTTCTTTTCTCATCGTAAACCTCAAAGCCCTCCAGAATATCCCTTAGCAGACTAAACAAAAACAGTGTTATGATACAGCTCAGTGAAAAGAGAAGCTTAACTGTGTGAGCAGAATTCACGTGACAGAGAGCAGTTTCACAGAAAGCTTCCTTCTGGTTTCTCTCTGAGGTTAATTCTTTTTCAGGATATTCTGAAGAGCGTTTCCAAATGTCCTTTCTCAGACTCCACAGAAGCAGTGATTTCAAACTCCTCACTCGAAAGAATGATTTAACTCTATGACATCAATACAAACATCACAAAAAGTGCAGAAAGCTTCTCTCGGATTTTCGATGGAAGATATTTCATTGCCTCACAAAGGCCTCTGGTGGCCACTTACTATTCATTCACAGAACCCTCATAGACCGATTTTCTCACTGGGAAATGTAGAGTAAGCTTTAACCCTGTGAAAAGAATGGACA
>NW_022334963.1:175780-196425 GCF_002776525.5 Piliocolobus tephrosceles
GAAGAGAGGTATAACAATGGAAGTGAAATGCACCAGTCACAAATTAGTTCCTTGGAAAGCTTCTCTCCAGTTTCAGTCTGAACATATTTCCTTATTCACCGTTAGCCTCAAAGTGCTCCCGAATACCTAAAAACACGCTAAACATACATAGGGCTAGAAAACTGCTCAGTGAAAAGAGAGAATTATCTGAGTGAGAGGAATTACGACGACACAAAACAGTTTCACAGAAAGCTACCTTCTGAATTTCATGTAAGGATATTTCTTTCTGCATATTCTAAGGATCGTTCCCAAATGTCCTTCCTCAGATTCCATGAAAACAGTGATTTCAAGCTGCTCAATCCAAAGAATGATTTAACTCTAGGAGACGAATACACACATCACAAAGCAGTTATCCAGAACGTATCTCTGCAAATTTCATCGGAAGACGTTTCCTCGCTCATCAAAAGCTTCAGGTGGTCACTAAATATCCCTTCACAGATTCTTCAAAGACAGAGTTTCGAAACTGGGCAACATAGAGTAAGCATTAAGTCTGTGAAGTGAATGCACATATCATAGAGCAGATTCTTGGTACGATTCTTCCTCGATTTTATTTCAGTGTATTTTACTATTCGCCATAGTCCTCAATGCGTTCCGAAATATCACTTTTTCGGTTTCACAGCAACAGTGTTCAAGCACTGCCTTGTGAGAAAAGAGGTATTACTCCTTGAGTGGAATGCACACAACACAAAGTAGTTTCTCAGAAAGCTTCTATCCACGTTTTATCTGAAGATATCTCCTCTTTCATCATAGGCCTGAATGTGCTCCCGCAGGTCCCTTCACAGATCTGTGCATGATGGAGTTTCCAAACTGTGTAACATAATTAAAGTTTTAACTATGTGAGACGAATAAATATATGTAACACAGAGCAGTTTCACAAAATCTTCTTTCCAGTTTTTGTCTGAGGATATTTCCTTTTTCACCATAGTCGTGTCTATACTCCTGAATATCTCTTGGTAGCTTTTTCTCCAAAAGGGATTCCGGAATCCTCTAGAAGAAGAAAGGTATATTTCTGTGAGTGGAATGCATACGTCAAAAAGCAGCTCCTCAGAAAGCTTCTCTGCAGTCTCTATCTGAAGACGTTTCCTTTCTCACTGTAAGCCTCAAAGTCCTCCAGAATATCTTTTCGCATACTAAACAATAACAGTGTTATGATACAGCTCAATGAAAGGAGAAGCTTAAGTGTGTGAGCAGAATTCACGTGACACAGGGCAGTTTCACAGAAAGCTTCCTTTTGGTTTCTCTCTGAGGTTATTTCTTTTTCAGGATATTCTAAAGAGCATTTCCAAATGTCCTTTGTCAGACTTCACAGAAACAGTGATTTCCAACTGGTAAATCCAAAGAATGGTTTAACGCTATGAGATGAATACAAACATCACAAAAGAATTGCGCAAATATCTTCTCCCCGATTTTCGACGGAAGACATGTCGTTGCCTCACACAGTCCTCTGGTCGCCATTTACTATCCCGTACCAGAACCCGCAAAAAGCAACTTTCAAACTGGGAAATGTAGAGTAAGCTTTAAC
The DNA here is from genome assembly GCF_002776525.5 of Piliocolobus tephrosceles. Taxonomy (NCBI): domain Eukaryota; kingdom Metazoa; phylum Chordata; class Mammalia; order Primates; family Cercopithecidae; genus Piliocolobus; species Piliocolobus tephrosceles. Next base: position 177,342 of record NW_022334963.1, read on the forward strand.
CCTGTGAAAAGAATGGACATTTCAGACAGCAGTTTCTTCGAGTGCTTCTTTCTGTTTTCTATTGGATGACATTTCACTTTTTGCCATAGTCTTCAATATGCTCCGAATATCACTCTTTCGGTTTTACAGGAAGAGTGTTCAAACTGCGCCTTATGAGAAGAAACTCATAAATCCCCGAGGGGAATGCACACATCACCAAGCAGTTTCTCAGAAAGTTTCTCTACAGTTTTTATCTTACTATATTTGCTATTTCACCATAGGCCTGAAGGTGATCCCAAATATCCCTTTGTGGATCCATCCACGAGGGAGTTTCCAAGGTGCGTAATGTAAAGAAAGCTTCATCTATGTGAGGTGAATAAACATAGAAAAAAGCAGATTCACAGAAAGGTTATTTCCAGTTTTTATCGGAAGATATTTCCTTTCTCAACATAGTCCAGAATGTGCTCCCGAAGGTCCCTTCGTGGATCTGCCCATGACAGATTCCAAGCTGTGTAATGTAAAGAAAGCTTTATCTATGTGAGACGATTACACATATCACAGATAATTTTCCTAGAAAGCTTCTTTCCAGTTTTTGTCTGAGGCTGCTTCCCTTTTCACCACCGGCAACAACATGCTCCCGAATATCACTTGGTACCTGTTTCTCCAAAAGGGGTTCCCCGACGCTGTATGAGAAGAGAGGTATAACACTGTGACTGGAATGCACACGTTACAAAGCGGTTCCTTGGAAAGCTTCTCTCCAGTTTCGGTCTGAACATATTTCCTTTTTCACCATTAGCCTCAAAGTGCTCCGGATTACCCCATCAAACGCTAAACATACACAGGGTTAGAAAACTGTTCAACGAAAAGAGAGGCTTAACTGAGCAACAGGAATTAAGATGAAACAGAGTAGTTTCAGAGAAAGCTTCCTTCGGGATTTTACCTGAGGATATTTCTTTCTCCATATTCTATGGATCGTTCCCAAATGGCCTTCTTCAGATGCCACAAAAACAGTGATTTCAAGCTGATCAATGCAACGAATGGAATAATTTTATGAGACGAATACACACAACGCAAAGCAGTTGCTCAGAAAGTTTCTCCGCAGGATTCATCGGAAGACGTTTCCTTATTCAGCACAAGCCTCCGGGCGTCACTAAATATCCCTTCACAGATTCTTTATAGACAGACTTTCGAAACTGGGCAACATAGAGTAAGCGTTAACTCTGTGAAGTGAATGCACTAATCAGAGAGCAGATTCTTGGAACACTTCTTCCTCAATTTTATTTCAGTATATTTCACTATTTGCCATAGTTCTGAATGTGCCCTGAATATCACTTTTTCGGTTTCACAGGAACAGTGTTCTAACACTGCCTTGTGAGAAAAGAAGTATAAGTCCCTGAGTCGAATGCATACACCACAAAGTATTTTCTCAGAAAACTGCTATCCACTTTTTATATGAAGATAACTCCTCTTTCACTGTAGGCCTGAATGTGCTCCTGAATGTCCCTTCACAGTTTCTTTCATGACAGAGTTTCTAAGCTGCTTTATATAAGACAAGTTTTAGCTATGCGAGATGAATAAGTATATGTAACACAAAGCACTTTCACAGAAACTTCTTTCCAGTTTTTGTCTGAGAATATTTCCTTTTTCACCATATCCGTCTCTATACTCCCTCATGTCTCTTTGTAGCATTTTCTCCAAAAGGAATTCTGAAATCTTCCCTGATACCAAAGGTATATTTCTGTTAGTGGAATGCACATGGCACAAGGCAGCTCCACAGCTCCAGTTTCTGTCTAAAGATGTTTCCTTTCTCACCATCATCCTCGAAGCACTCCAGAATATCCTTTCGCAGACAAAACAAAAACAGTGTTATCATACTGATCAATGAAAAGAGAAGCTTAACTGTGTGAGTGGAATTCACGAGACACAGAGTAGTTTAACAGAAAGCTTCATTCTGTATTCTCTCTGTCATTCTTTCTTTTTCAGGGTATTCTAAGGAGCGTTTCCAAATGTTCTTTGTCAGATTCCACAGAAGCAGTGATTTCAACCTGCTCAATCCAAAGAACGATTTAACTCTCTGAGATGAATGCAAACATCACAAACAGTTGCCCAGAAAGCTTTTCTCCAATTTTTGATGGAAGATATTTGCTTGCCTCACTCAGTACTCTGGTTACTACATACAGTCCCTTTGCAGAACGATCAAAGACAGAATTTCAAACTGGGAAATGTAAAATAAGCTTAACCCTGTGAAAAGAATGGACATGTCAGAGAACAGTTTCTTCGAGTGCCTCTTTCTGTTTTTTATTGTATGACATTTCACTTTTTGCCATGCCGTAGCCTTCAAAGTGCTCCGAATATCCGTCTTTTGGTTTTACAGGACAGTGTTCAAACTCTGCCTTATGAAAAGAAAGTTACAACTCCCTGAGCAGAATGCACAAGACACCAAGCAGTTTCTCAGAAAGTTTCTCTCCAGTTTTTGTTTGACTATATTTCCTATTTCACCATAGGCACGAATGTGATCCCAAATATCCCTTTGCGGATCCATCCACCAGGGAGTTTCCAAGAGGCGTAATGTAAAAAAAGCTTCATATATGTGAGATGAACAAACATAGCAAAAAGCAGATTCACAGAAAGCTTCTTTTCATTTTTTATCAGAAGATATTTTCTTTTTCACCATTGTCCAGAATGTGCTTCCAAAGGTCTATTTGTGGATCCGTCTATGACAGTTTCCATGCTGTGTAATGTAAAGAAAGCTTTATATATGTGAGATGATTACACATATCACAGAGTAGTTTCCTAGAAAGCTTCTTTCCAGTTTTTATCTGAGGCTATTTCCCTTTTCACCATCGGCATCAACATGCTCCCGAATATCACTTGGTACCTGTTTCTCCAAAAGGGTTTCCCCGACGCTGTATGAGGAGAGATGTATAACACTGGGAGTGGAATGGGCACATCACAAAGCAGTTCCTCGGAAAGCTTCTCTCCAGTTTCTGTCTGAACATATTTACTTTTTCACCGTTAGCCTCAAAGTGCTCCTGAATATCCCATCACATGCTAAACATGCACAGGGCTAGAAAAATGCTGAGTGAAAGGGGAGGCTTATCTGAGTGAGAGGAATTAAAATGACAAAGAGCAGTTTCACATTAAGCTACCTTCTGGATTTTACCTGTGCATATTTCTTTCCCCATGTTCTAAGGATCGTTTCCAAAGATCCTACCTCAGATTCCACAAAAACAGTGATTTCAAGCTGTTCAATCCAAAGAATGGTTTAACTCTATGAGAGGAATACAGACATCACAAAGCCGTTGCTCAGAACGTTTCTCTGCCAGTTTCATCAGAAGACATTTCCTCGTTCACCACAAGCCTCTGGGGGTCACTAAATATCATTTCACAGATTCTTCAAAGACAGAGTTTTGAAACTGGGCAACGTAGAGTAAGCATTAACCCTGTGAAGAGAATGCACATATCAGAGAGCAAATTCTTGGAACGCGTCTTCCTCGATTTTATTTCAGTACATTTCACTATTCGTCATAGTCCTCAAGGCGTTCCGAAATATAACTTTTTCAGTTTCACAAAAACAGTGCTCAAACACTGCCTTGTGAGAAAAGAGGTATAACTCTGTGAGTGGAATGCATACATCACAAAGTAGTTCCTCAGAACGTTTTCTATCCAGTTTTATCTGATTATATCTCCTCCTTCACCATAGGCCTGCATGTGCTGCCGAACGTCCCTTCGTGGATCTGTGCTCGATGGAGTTTCCAAACGGCATAATGTAATTAAAGTTTTAAGTATGCGAGGTGAATAAATATATGTAACACAAGGCAGTTTCATGGACATATTCTTTCCAGATTTTCTCTGAAGATATTTACTTTTTCACCATAGTCGTGTCTATATTCCCGAATATCTCTTGGTAGCTTTTTCTCCAAAGGGATTCCAGAATCCTCTAGGAGAAGAAAGATATATTTCTGTGAGTGGAATGCACACGTCACAAAGCAGCTCTTCAGAAAACTTCTCTCCATTTCTATCTGAAGACGTTTCTTTTCTCACTGTAAGCCTCAAAACCCTCCAGAATATCCCTTCAGAGACTAAACAAAATCAGTGTTGTGATACAGCTCAATGACAAAAGAAGCTTAACTGTGTGATCGGAATTCACGTGACACAGAGCAGTTTCACAGAAAGCTTCCTTCTGGTTTCTATCTGTGGTTATTTCTTTTTCAGGATATTCTAAAAAGCGTTTCCAAATGTCCTTTTTTAAATTATACAAAAACAGTGATTTCAACCTCCTCATTCCAAAGAGCCATTTAACGCTATGAGATGAATACAAGCATCACAAAAGAGTTGCACATAAATGTTCTCTCCAATTTTCGATGGAAGACATTTCCTTGCTCAACACATGCCTCCGGTTACCACTTACAATCCTCTCGCAGAACCCTCAAAGGAAGACTTTCAAACTGGGAAATGTACAGTAAGCTTTAAACCTGTGAAAAGAATGGACATGACAGAGATCAGTTCCTTCAAGTCCTTCTTTTTGTTTTCTATTAGATGACATTTCACTTTTTGCCATAGTCTTCCATGTGCTCTGAATATCACTCTTTTGGTTTTACAGGAACAATGTTCAAAATGTGTCTTATGAGAAGAAAGTTAAAACTCCCTGACTGGACTGCTCACATCACCAAGCAATTTTGCAGAAAGCTTCTCTCCAGTTTTTATGTGACTATATTTCCTCTTTCACCATACACCCGAATTTGATCCCAAATATCCCTTGACTGATCCATTCACGAGGGAGTTTCCAAGCTGTGTAATGTACAGAAAGCTTCATCTATGTGAGATGAATAAACATGGCAAAAAGCATATTCACAGAAAGCTTCTTTCCAGTTTTTATCTGAAGATATTTCCCTTTTCACCTTTGTCGTGAATTTGCTCTTGCAGGTCCCTTCGTGGATCCGTCCATAAGAGTTACCAAGCTGCGTAATGTAAAGAAAGCTTAATCTACGTGAGAAGATTACACATATAACAGAGTAGTTTCCTAGAAAGCATCCTTCCATTTTTTGTCTGAGGCTATTTCCCTTTTCATCATCAGCATCAACATGCTCCTGAATATCACTTGGTAGCTATTTCTCCAAAAGGGTTTTCCCCATGCTATATGAGAAAAGAGGTATAACACTGTGACTAGAATGCACACGTCACAAAGCAGTTCCTCGGAAAGCTTCTCTCAGTTTTGATCTGAACATGTTTCCTTTTTCACCGTTAGTCTGAAAGTGCTCCCTAATATCCCATCGCATGCTACACATACACAGTGCTAGAAAACTGCTCAATGAAAAGGGAGGCTTAACGGAGTGAGAGTAATTAAGATGACACAGAGCAGTTTCACAGAAAGCTTCCTACTTGATATCTCCTGGAGATATTTTTTCCTCCATATTCTAAGGATCGTTCCCAAATGTCCTTCCTCAGATTCAACACACACACACACAAAAAGATTTCAAGCTGCTCAATCTAAAGAACGGTTTAACGCTAGGAGATGAATACACACATCGCAAAGCAGTTGCTCAGAATGTTTCTTTGCAGCTTTCATCGGAAGACGTTTCCTCGCTCACCACAGGATCCTGGACGTCACTAAATATCCCTTCACAGATTCTTCAAAGACAGAGTTTCGACACTGGGCAACATAGAGGAAGCATTAACACTGGGAAGTGAATGCACATATCTGAGAGCAGATTCTTGGAATCCTTCTTCCTCGATTTTATTTCAGTGTATTTCACTACTCGCCATAGTCCTCAATGCATTCCAAAATATCACCTTTTTGGGTTCAGAGGAACAGTGTTCAAACACAGCCTTGTAAGAAAAGTGGAATAACTCCCTGAGTGGAATGCATCCATCACAAAGTAGTTTCTCGGAAAGATTCTATCCAGTTTTTATCTGAAGATATCTCCTCTTTCACATTAGGGCTGAATGTGCTCCCTAATCTCCCTTCACGGATCTGTGCATGACGGAGTTTCCAATCTGTGTAATATATTTAAAGTTTTAACTGTGCGAGTTGAGTAAATGTATCTAACACAATGCAGTTTCACAGAAAGGTTCTATCCAGTTTTTGTCTGAGGATATTTCCTTTTCACCAGAGTCGTCGCTATTCTCCTGAATATCTCTTGGTAGCTTTTTCTCCAAAAGGGATTCCGGAATCCTCTATGAGAAGAAAGGTATATTTCTGTGAGTGGAATGCACACGTCACAAAGCAGCTCCTCAGAAATCTTCTTTCCAGTTTCTATCTGAAGACGTTTCCTTTCTCATCATAAGCCTCCAAACCCTCCAGAATATCCCTTTGCAGAATAAACAAAAACATTGTTATCATACAGCTCAATGAAAAGAGAAGCTTAACTGTGTGAGCAGAAGTCACGTTAGACAGAGCAGTTTCACAGAACGCTTCCTTCTGGTTTCTCTCTGAGGTTATTTCTTTTCAGGATATTCTGAAGTTCGTTTACAATTGTCCTACCTGAGATTCCACAGAAATAGTGATTTAAAACTGCTCAATACAAAGTGTGATTTAACTCTATTAGATGAATACAAACATCACAATGGAGATGTGCACAAAGCTTCTCTCTGATTTTCAATGGAAGACATTTCCTTGTCTCACACAGGCCTCCAGTTGCCACGTACTATCCCGTCACAGAAATCTCAAAGACCGACTTTCAAACGAGGAAATGTAGAGTAAGCTTTAACCCTGTCAAAAAAATGTCAGAGAGCAGTTTCTTAGAGTGCTTCTTTCTGTTTTTTATTGGAAGACATTTCACTTTTTGACATAGTCTTCAATGTGCTCCGAATATCACTCTTTTGGTTTTACAGGAACAGTGTTCAAACTGTGCCTTATGAGAAGAAAGTTATAAATCCCTGGGTGGAAGGCACACATCACCAAGCAGTTTCTCAGAAAGCTTCTCTCCAGTTTTTATCTGACTATATTTCCTATTTCACCATAGGCCCGAATGTGATCCCAAATATCCCTTCGTGGATCCATCCATGAGGGAGTTTCCAAGCTGCGTAATGAAAAGAAAGCTTCATCTATGTGAGATGAGTAAACATAGCAACAATCAGATTCACAGAAAGCTTCTTTCCAGGTTTTACCTGAAGACATTTCCTTTTTCACCATAGTCCAGAGTGTGCTCCCGAAGGTCCCTTCGTGGATCTGTCCATGACAGTTTCCAAGCTGCATAAGGTAAAGAAAGTTTTATCTATGTGAGACGAGTACACATATCACAGAGTAGTTTCCTAGAAAGTTTCTTTCCAGTTTTTGTATGAGGCTATTTCCCTTTTCACCATTGGCATCATCATGTTCCCTAATATCACTTGGTACCTGTTTCTCCAAAAGTGTTTCCCCGATGCTGTATGAGAAGAGAGGTATAACACTGTGACTGGAATGCACACATCACAAAGCAGTTTCTCGGAAAGCTTCTCTCCAGTTTCGGTCTGACCTTATTTCCTTTTTCACCATTAGCCTCAAAGTGCTCTCGAATATCCCATTATATGCTAGGTATACACAGGGCTGGAAAACTGCTCAATGAAAAATGAGGCTTATCTGAGTGAGAGGAATTAAGGCAACACAGAGCAGCTTCACAGAAAACTTCCTTCTGGATTCAACCTGAGGATATTTCTTTCTCCATATTCTAAGGATCGTTCCTAAATGTCCTTCCTCAGATTCCACAAGAAAAGTGATTTCAAGCTGCTCAATCCAAAGAATGGTTTAACTCTATGAGACGAATAGACATCGCAAAGTAGTTGCTCAGAATGTTTCTCTGCAGGTTTCATCGGAAGACGTTTCCTCGCTCACAACAAGCTTCTGGGCATCACTAAATATTCCTTCACAGATTCTTCAAAGACAGAGTTTCGAAACTGGGCAACATAGAGTAAGCGTTGTCCCTGTGAAGTTAATGAACATATCAGAAAACAAATCCTTGGAACCCTTCTTCCTCGATTTTATTTCAGTATATTTCACTATTCGCCATAGTCCTCAATGCGTTCCGAATTATAACTTTTTCGGTTTCACAGGAACAGTGTTCAAACACTGCCTTGTGGGAAAAAAGGTATAATTCCCTGAGTGGAATGCATACATCACAAAGTAGTTACTCAGTAAGCTTCTATCCAGTTTTTATTTGAAGATATCTCCTCTTTCACCATAAGCCTGAATGTGCTCTCAAATGTCCCTTCCTGGATCTGTGCATGAGGGAGTTTCTAAATTGCATAACATAATTAAAATTTTTACTATGTGAAACAAATAAATATATCTAACACAAAGCAGTTTCACAGAAATCTTCTTTCCAGTTTTTGTCTGAGGATATTTCCTTTTTTATCATAGCCCTCCCTATACTACCAATTATCTCTTGGTAGTTTTTTATCCATAAGGAATTGCGGAATCCTCTAGGAGGAAAAGGTATATTTCTGTGAATGAAATGCAAACGTCATAAAGCAGCTCCTCAAAAAGCTTCTATCCAATTTCTATCTGAAGACGTTTCCTTTCTCACTGTAAGCCTGAAAGCCCTCCAGGCATCCCTTCACTGACTACACAAAAAGAGTGTTATGATACAGCTCAATGAAAAGAGAACGTAAACTGTGTGAGCAGAATTCACATGACACAGAGCAGAAGGAAAGGTTCCTTCTCGTTTCTCTCTGAGGTTATTTCTTTTTCAGGATATTCTAAACAGCGTTTCCAAATGTCCTTTCTCAGTTTCCACAGAAGCAGTGATTTCAAACTGCTTAATCCAAAGAATGATTTAACTCTATGAGATGAATACAAACATCAAAAAAGAGGTGCGCAGAAAGCTTGTGTCCGATTTTCGATGGAAGACATTTCCTTGCCTCACACAGGCCTCTGGTTGCCACTTACTATCCCTTCGCAGAACCCTCAAAGACCATCTTTCAAACTGGGAAATGTATAGTAAGCTTTAACCCCGTGAAAAGAATGGACATGTCAAAGAGCAGTTTCTTCCAGTGTTTCTTTCTGTTTCTTATTGGACGATATTTCACCTTTTTCGATAGTCTTCAAAGTACTCCGAATATCACTCTTCTGGTTTTACAGGAACAGTGTTCAAACTGAGCCTTCTGAGAAGAAAGTTACAACTCCCTGAGTGGAATGCACACATCACCAAGCTATTTCTCAGAAAGATTCTCTCCTTTTTTTATCTGACTATATTTCCTATTTCACCATAGGCCCGAATATGATCTCAAATATCCCTTTGCGGATCCATCCACCAGGGAGTTTCCAAGTTGTATAATGTAAAGCAAGCTTCATCTATGTGAGATGAATAAACATAGCAAAAAGCAGATTCAAAAAACGACTCTTTCCAGTTTTTATCTGAAGATATTTCCTTTTTCACCTTAGTCCTGTGTGTGCTCCCGACGGTCGCATCGTGGATCCGTCCATGACAGTTTCCTAGCTGTGTAATGTAAAGAAATTCTATCGATTTGAGATGATTACAAATATCACAGAGTAGTTTCCTAGAAAGCTTCGTTCCAGTTTTTGTCTGAGGCTATTTCCATTTTCATCATCGGCATCAACATGCTCCCGAATATCACTTTGTACCTTTTTCTCCAAAAAGGTTTCCCCGACGCTGTATGAGAAGAGAGGTATAACAGTGTGACTGGAATGCACACGTCACATAGCAGTTCCTCGGAAAGCTTCTTTCCAGTTTCATTCTGAACATATTTCCTTTTTCACCATTAGCCTCAAAGTGCTCCCGAATATCCCATCACACACTAAACATACACAGGGCTAGTAAAACTGCTCAATGAAAAGAGAGGCTTATTTGAGTGAGAGGAATTAAGATGACACCTAGCAGTTTCACAGAAAGCTTCTTCTGGATTTTACCTGAGGATATTTCTTTCTCCATATTCTAAGGATTGTTCCCAAATGTCCTTCCTCAGATTCCACATAAACAGTGATGGCAAACTGCTCAATCCAAAGAATGGTTTAACTCTATGACAGAAATACACACATCACAAAGCAGTTGCTCAGAACGTTTCTCTGCAGGTTTCATCGGAAGACGTTTCCTTGCTCACAACAAGCCTCCGGGCATCACTAAATATCTCTTCACAGACACTTCAAAGACAGAATTTCAAAACTGGGCGACATAGAGTAAGCATTAACTCTGTGAAGGGAATGCACATATCAGAGAGCAGATTCTTAGAATGCTTCTTCCTCGATTTTATTTCAGCATATTTCACTATTCACCATAGTCCTCAACGCGTTCCGAAATATCACTTTTTCAGATTCACAGCAACAGTGTTCAATCTCTGCCTTGTGAAGAAAGAGGTATAACTCTCTGAGTGGAATGCATACGTCAAAAACTAGTTTCTCAGAAAGCTTCTATCCAGTTTTTATCTGAAGATATCTCCTCCTTCACCATAGGCCTGAATGTGCTCCCGAACGTCCCTTCACGGATCCGTGCATGATGGAGCTTGCAAACTGTGTAATATAAGTTGATGGGTGCAGCACACCAACATGGCACAAGTATACATAGGTAACAAACCTGCACGTTATGCACACGTACCCTAGAACTTAAAGTATAATAAAAAAATAAAAATAAAAATAAAAAAAGAAACGTTTTAACTATATGAGGTGAATAAATATATCTAACACAAGGCAGTTTCGCAGAAATCTTCTTTCCAGTTTTTGTCTGAGGATATTTCCTCTTTCACCAGAGTCATCACTATTCTCCAGAATATCTCTTGGTAGCTGTTTCTCCAAAAGTGATTCCAGAATACTCTAGGAGAAGAAAGGTGTATTTCTGTGAGTGGAATGCACACTTCACAAAGCAGCTTCTCAGAAAGCTTCTCCCAGTTTCTATCTGAAGACGTTTCCTTTCTCACCGTAAGCCTCCAAGCCCTCCAGAATATCCCTTCTCAGAATAAACAAAAACATTGTTATGATACAGCTGAATGAAAAGAGAAGCTTAACTGTGTGAGCGGAATTCACGAGAGACAGAGCAGTTTCACAGAAAGCTTCCTTCTGTTTTCTCTGAGGTTATTTATTTTTCAGGATATTCTAAAGATCATTTCCAAATATCCTACCTCAGATTGCACAGAAACTGTGATTTAAAACTGCTCTATCCAAAGTGTGATTTAACTCTACGAGATGAATACAAACATCACAAAGGAGATGTGCATAAAGCTTCTCTCCAATTTTCGGTGGATGACATTTCCTTGCCTCACACAGGCCTCCAGTTGCCACCTATTATCCCATCACAAAAATCTCAAAGACTGATTTTCAAACTGGGAAATGTAGAGTAAGCTTTAACCCTGTGAAAAAAGTGTCAGATAGCATTTTCGTAGAGTGTTTCTTTCTGTTTTTTATTGGACGACATGTCACTTTTTGCCATAGTCTTCAATGTGTTCCAAATATCGCTCTTTTGGTTTCACAGAAACAGTATTCAAACTGTGCCTTATGAGAAGAAAGTTATAAGTCCCTGGGTGGAATGTGCACATCACCAAGCAGTTTCTCAGAAAGTTTCTCTCCAGTTTTTATTTGACTATATTTCCTATTTCACCACAGGCCCGAATGTGATCCCAAATATCCCTTCACAGATCCATCCATGACGTAGTTTACAAGCTGTGTAATGTAAAGAAAGCTTCATCTATGTGAGATGAATAAACATATCAACATTCAGATTCACAGAAAGCTTCTTTCCAGGTTTTACCTGAAGACATTTCCTTTTTCACCATAGTCCAGAATGTGCTCCCGAAGGTCCCCTCATGGATCCGTCCATGACAGTTTCCAAGCTGCGTAACGGAAAGAAAGTTTTATCTATGTGAGACGAGTACACATATCACAGAGTAGTTTCCTAGAAAGCTTCTTTCCAGTTTTTGTATGAGGCTATTTCCCTTTTCACCATCGGCATGAACATGCTCCCGAATATCACTTGGTACCTCTCTCTCCAAAACGGTTTCCCCAACGTTGTATGACAAGAGAGGTATAACACTGTGACTGGAATGCACACATGACAAAGCAGTTCCTCGGAAAGCTTCTCTCCAGTTTCGGTCTGAACTTATGTCCTTTTTCACCATTAGCCTCAAAGTGCTCTCGAATATCCCATCACATGCTAAGCATACACAGGGCTAGAAAACTGCTCAATGAAAAGGGAGGCTTATCTGAGTGAGAGGAATTAAGGCAACACAGGGCAGCTTCACAGAAAGCTTCCTTCTAGATTTTACCTGAGGACAGTTATTTCTCCATATTCTAAGGATCGTTCCTAAATGTCCTTCCTCAGATGCCACAGAAACAGTGATTTCAAGCTGCTCAATACAAAGAATGGTTTAACTCTATGAGACGAATAGACATCGCAAAGCAGTTGCTCAGAATGTTTCTCTGCAGGTTTCATCGGAAGACGTTCCCTCGCTCACCACAAGCTTCCGGGCGTCACTAAATATCCCTTCCCCGATTCTTCAAAGACAGAGTTTTGAAACTGGGCAACATAGAGTAAGCATTATCCCTGTGAAGTGAATGCACATATCAGAGAAGAGATTCTTAGAACGCTTCCTCCTCGATTTTACTTCAGTATATTTCACTATTCGCCATAGTCCTCAATGCGTTCCAAAATATAACTTTTTCGGTTTTACAGGAACAGTGTTCAAACACTGCCTTGTGGGAAAAAAGGTATAACTCCCTGAGTGGAATGCATACATCACAAAGTAGTTTCTCAGAAGGCTTCTATCCAGTTTTTATCTGAAGATATCTCCTCTTTCACCGTAAGCCTGAATGTGCTCCCGAGTGTCCCTTCGTGGATCTGTGCATGACGGAGTTTCCAAATTGCATAATATAATTAAAATTTGTACTATGTGAGATGAATAAATATATCTAACACAAAGCAGTTTCACAGAAATCTTGTTTCCAGTTTTTGTCTGAGGATATTTCCTTTTTCAACATAGCCCTCCCTATACTCCCAAATATCTCTTGGTAGCTTTTTCTCCATAAGGGATTCCAGAATCCTCTAGGAGAAAAAGATATATTTCTGTGAATGGAAATCAAACGTCATAAAGCAGCTCCTCAGAAAGCTTCTGTCCAGTTTCTATCCAAAGACGTTTCCTTTCTCACGGTCAGCCTGAAAGCCCTCCAGAGTATCCCTTCGCAGACTAAACAAAAAGAGTGTTATGATACAGCTCAATGAAAAGAGAACCTTAACTGTGTGTGCATAATTCGCATGACACAGAGCAGTTTCACAGAAAGTTTCCTTCTGGTTTCTGTCTGAGGTTATTTCTTTTTCAGGATATTCTAAAGAGCGTTTCCAAATGTTCTTTCTCAGATTCCACAGAAGCAGTGATTTCAAACTGCTTAATCCAAAAAATGATTTAACTCTATGAGATGAATACAAACATGAAAAATAGGTGCGCAGAAAGCTTGTGTCCGATTTTCGATGGAAGACATTTCCTTGCCTCACACAGGCCTCCGGTTGCCACTTACTCTCCCTTCACAGAACCCTCAAAGACCGACTTTTAAACTGGGAAATGTATAGTAAGCTTTAACTCCATGAAAAGAATGGACATGTCAAAGAGCAGTTTCTTGCAGTGTTTCTTTCTTTTTCTTATTAGATGATATTCCACCTTTTTCGATAGTCTTCAATGTACTCCGAATATCACTCTTCTGGTTTTACAGGAACAGTGTTCAAACTGTACCTTTTGAGAAGATAGTTACAACTCCCTGAGTGGAATGCACACATCACCAACCAGTTTCTCAGAAAGATTCTCTCCATTTTTTATCTGACTATATTTCCTCTTTCACCATAGGCCTGAATATGATCTCAAATATTCCGATGAGGATCCATCCACGAGGGAGTTTCCAAGTTGTATAATGTAAAGCAAGCTTCATCTATGTGTGATGAATAAACATAGCAAAAAGCAGATTCACAAAATGCTTCTTTCCAGTTTTTATCTGAAGATATTTCCTTTTTCACCTTAGTCCTGTGTGTGCTCCTGACGGTCACTTCGTGGATCCGTCCATGACAGTTTCCAAGCAGCGTAATGTAAAGAAAGTTCTTTTTTTTATTATTATACTTTAAGTTCTAGGGTACATGTGCATAACGTGCAGGTTTGTTGCATATATATACTTGTGCCATGTTGTTGTGCTGCACCAAGCAACTCGTCAGGACCCATCAATTCGTAATTTATATCAGGTATAACTCTCAATGCAATCCCTCCCCCTTCCCCCCCATAATAGGCCCCGATGTGTGATGTTCCCCTTCCTGAGTCCAAGTGACGTCATTGTTCTGTTCGCACCTATGAGTGAGAACATGCGGTGTTTGGTTTTCTGTTCTTGTGATAGTTTGCTAAGAATGATGGTTTCCAGCTGCATCCATGTCCCGACAAAGGACGCAAACTCATCCTTTTTTATGACTGCATAATATTCCATGGTGAATATATGCCACATGTTCTTAATCCAGTCTGTCACAGATGGATATTTGGGTTAATTCCAAGACTTTGCTGTTGTGAATAATGCCACAATAAACACACGTGTGCATGTGCCTTTATAGCAGCATGATATATAATCCTTTGGGTATATACCCAGTAGTGGGATGGCTGGGTCATATGGTACATCTAGATCTAGATCCTTGAGGAATCACCATACTGTTTTCCATAATGGTTGAACTAGTTTACAATCCCACCAACAGTGTAAAAGTGTTCCTATTTCTCCACATCCTCTCCAGCACCTGTTGTTTCCTGACTTTTTAATGATTGCCATTCTAAATGGTGTGAGATGGTATCTCATTGTGGTTTTGATTTGCATTTCTCTGATGGCGAGTGATGATGAGCATTTTTTCATGTGTCTGTTGGCTGCATGAATGTCTTCTTTTGAGAAATGTCTGTTCATATCCTTTCCCCACTTTTTGATGGGGTTGTTTGTTTTATTCTTGTAAATTTTATTGTGTTCTCAGTAGATTCTGGATATTAGCCGTTTGTCAGATGAGTAGATTGCAAAAATTTTCTCCCATTCTGTAGGTTGCCTGTTCACTCTGATGGTAGTTTCTTTTGCTGTGCAGAAGCTCTTTAGTTTAATGAGATCCCATTTGTCAATTTTGTCTTTTGTTGCTGTTGCTTTTGGTGTTTTAGACATGAAGTCCTTGCCCATGCCTATGTCCTGAATGTTAGTACCTAGGTTTTCTTTTAGGGTTTTTATGGTATTAGGTCTAACATTGAAGTCTCTAATCCATCTTGAACAAATTTTCGTATAAGGAGTAAAGTATCCAGTTTCAGCTTTCTATTTATGGCTAGCCAATTTTCCCAGCACCATTTATTAAATAGGGGGTCCTTTCCCCATTTCTTGTTTCTCTCAGGTTTGTCAAAGATCAGATGGCTATAGATGTGTGGTATTACTTCTGAGGACTCTGTTCTGTTCCATTGGTCTATATCTCTGTTTTGGTACCAATACCATGCTGTTTCGGTTACTGTAGCCTTGTAGTATAGTTTCAAGTCAGGTAGCGTGATACCTCCGGCTTTGTGCTTTTGACTTAGGATTGTCTTGGTAATGCGGGCTCTTTTTTGGTTCCATATGAACTTTAAAGCCGTTTTTTTCTATTCTGTGAACAAACTCATTGGTAGCTTGATGGGGATGGCATTGAATCTATAAATAACTTTGGGCAGTATGGCAATTTTCACGATGTTGATTCTTCCTATCCATGAGCAAGGTATATTCTTCCATTTGTCAGTGTCCTCTTTTATTTCACTGAGCAGTGGTTTGTAGTTCTCCTTGAAGAGGTCCTTTACATCACTTGTAAGTTGGAATCCTAGGTATTTTATTCTCTCTGAAGCAATTGTGAATGGAATTTCATTCATGATTTGGCTCTCTGTTTGTCTGTTATTGGTGTATAGGAATGCTTGTGATTTTTGCACATTAATTTTGCATCCTGAGACTTTGCTGAAGTTGCTTATCAGCTTAAGGAGATTTTGGGCTGAGACAATGGGGTTTTCAAAATATACAATCATGTCATCTGCAAACAGGGACAATTTGACTTCTTCTTTTCCTAACTGGATCCCCTTTATTTCTTTCTCATGCCTGATTGCCCTAGCCAGAGCTTCCAACAATACTTTGAATAGGAGTGGTGAGAGAGGGCATCCCTGTCTTGTGCCAGTTTTCAAAGGGAATGTTTCCACTTTTTTCCCATTCAGTATGATATTGACTGTGGGTTTGTCATAAATAGCTCTTATTATTTTCAGGTACGTTCGATCAATACCGAATTTATTGAGCGTTTTTAGCATGAAGGGCTGTTGAGTTTTGTCAAAAGCCTTTTCTGCATCTATTGAGATAATCATGTGTTTCTTGTCTTTGGTTCTGTTTATATGCTGGATTACGTTTATTGATTTGCGAATGTTGAACCATCCTTCCATCCCAGGGATGAAGCCCACTTGGTCGTGGTAGATAAGCTTTTTGATGTGCTGCTGAATCCGTTTTGCCAGTATTTTATTGAGGATTTTTGCATCGCTGTTCATCAGGGATATTGGTCTAAAATTTTCTTTTTTTGTTGTATCTCTGCCAGGCTTTGGTATCACGAAGGTGTTGGCCTCATAAAATGAGTAAGGGAGGATTCACTCTTTTTTATTGATTGGAATAGTTTCAGAAGGAATGGTACCAGCTCCTCTTTGTACTTCTAGTAGAATTCAGCTGTGAATCCATCTGGTCCTGGACTTTTTTTGGTTGGTAGGCTATTAATTATTGCCTCAATTTCAGAGCCTGCTATTGGTCTATTCAGGGATTCAACTTCTTCCTGGTTGAGTCTTGGAAGAGTGTAAGTGTCCAGGAAATTATCCATTTCTTCTAGATTTTCTAGTTGATTTGCGTAGAGGTGTTTATAGTATTCTCTGAGGGTAGTTTGTATTTCTGTGGGGTCGGTGGTGATATCCCCTTTATCATTTTTTATTGTGTCTATTTGATTCTTCTCTCTTTTCTTCTTTATCAGTCTTGCTAGCGGTCTGTCAATTTTGTTGATCTATTCAAAAACCAACTCCTGGATTCATTGATTTTTTGGAGGTTTTTTTGTGTCTCTATGTCCTTCAGTTCTGCTCTGATCTTAGTTATTTCTTGCCTTCTGCTAGCTTTTGAATGTGTTTGCTCTTGCTTCTCCAGTTCTTTTAATTGTAATGTTAGAGTGTCAATTTTAGATCTTTTCAGCTTTCTCTTGTGGGCATTTAGTGCTATACATTTCCCTCTATACACTGCTTTAAATGTGTCCCAGAGATTCTGGTATGTTGTAAAAATCTTTCTTCTCATTGGTTTCAAAGAAAATCTTTATTTCTGCCTTCATTTCGTTATGTACCCAGTAGTCATTCAGGAGCAGGTTGTTCAGTTTCCATGTAGTTGAGCGGTTTTCATTGAGTATCTTATTCCTGAGTTCTAGTTTGATTGCACTGTGGTCTGAGAGACAGTTTGTTATACTTTCTGTTCTTTTACATTTGCTGAGGAGTGCTTTACTTCCATTTATGTGGTCAATTTTGGAATAAGTGTGATGTGGTGCTGAGAATAATGTATATTCCGTGGATTTGGGGTGGAGAGTTCTATAGATGTTTATTAGGTCCGCTTGGTGCAGAGATGAGTTCAATTCCTGGATATCCTTGTGAACTTTCTGTCTCGTCGATCTGTCTAATGTTGACAGTGGAGTGTTGAAGTCTCCCATTATTATTGTATGGGAATCTAAGTATCTTTGTAAGTCTCTAAGGACTTGCTTTATTAATTTGGGTGCTCCTTTATTGGGTGCATATATATTTAGGATAGTTAGCTCTTCCTATTGAATTGATCCCTTTACCATTATGTAGTGGCCTTCTTTGTCTCTTTTGATCTTTGATGGTTTAAAGTCTATTTTATCAGAGACGTGGATTGCAACCCCTGCTTTTTTTGTTTTCCATTTTCTTGGTATATCTTTCTCCATCCCTTTATTTTGATCCTATGTATGTCTCTGCATGTGAGATGGGTCTCCTGAATACAGCAGACTGATGGGTCTTGACTCTTTATCCGGTGTGCCAGTCTGTGTCTTTTAATTGGAGCATTTAGTCCATTAACATTTAAGGTTAATATTGTTATGTGTGAACGTGATCCTGCCATTATGATATTAACTGGTTATTTTGCTCATTAGTTGATGCAGTTGCTTCCTAGCATCGATGGTCTTTACATTTTGGCATGTTTTTGCAATGGCTGGTACTGGTTGTTCCTTTCCATGTTCAGGGCTTCCTTCAGGGTCTCTTGTAAGGCAGGCCTGGTGGTGACAAAATCTCTAAGCATTTGCTTATCTGTAAAGGATTTTATTTTTCCTTCACTGATGAAACTTAGTTTAGCTGGATCTGAAATTCTGGGTTTAAAATTATTTTCTTTAAGAATGTTGAATATTGGCCCCCACTCTCTTCTGGATTGTAGAATTTCTGCCGAGAGGTCTGCTGTTAGTCTGATGGGCTTCCCTTTTTGGGTTACCCGACCTTTCTCTCTGGCTGCCCTTAAGATTTTTTCCTTCATTTCAACTTTGGTGAATCTGGCAATTATGTGTCTTGGAGTTGCTCTTCTGGAGGAGTATCTTTGTGGCGCTCTCTGTATTTCCTGAATTTGAATGTTGGCCTGCCCTACTAGGTTGGGGAAATTCTCCTGGATGATATTGTGAAGAGTGTTTTCCAACTTGGTTCCATTTTCCTCCTCACTTTCAGGCACCCCAATCAGACGTATGTTTGGTCTTTTTACATAATCCCATACCTCTGGCAGGCTTTGTTCATTCCTTTTTCTTCTTTTTCCTTTTGGTTTCTCTTCTCACTTCATTTCATTCATTTGATACTCAATCGCTGATACTGTTTCTTCCAGTTGATCACGTCAATTACCGAAGCTTGTGGATTTGTCACATATTTCTCGTGTCATGGTATTCATCTCTGTCATTTCGTTTATGACCTTCTCTGCATTAATTATTCTAGCTGTCAATTCTTCCACTCTCTTTTCAAGATTTTTAGTTTCTTTGCACTGGGTACGTAATTCTTCCTTTAGCTCTGAGAAGTTTGATTGACAGAAGCCTTCTTCTATCATGTCTTGAAAGTCATTCTCTGACCAGCTTTGATCCATTGTTGGCGATGAGCTGCGCTCCGTTGCATGGGGAGATGGGCTCTTATTTTT